>NW_014577121.1:148782-176630 GCF_000485595.1 Priapulus caudatus | reverse complement strand
GATATTTCCAATGGTATTGGGCATAAGCAGAATATCTTTGCTCTACTAAACCAAGACCAACCGCTATGTCAATACGATACGTACGCCTAGGCGGAGATATCGGCTCCTAAACCTCCCCTCCACATGCCAAACCCGCCTCGAATCCACTTCTGTCCGCATACCTTCACACGTCTAAGCATTGCGGCTATCGGTTTCCGTCACGCGCTTGGAGCGCTGATAATTGATTGTCACATGCGCCAAATTTGGTACTCTTACTAGCTGCGTTGTAGAAGACTTAATTAACAAAAAACATTGGCCGCTCCAATCATGACGGGCATAGCCGTGCTAGAAAATATAATGGGAGATAAGGCATAGGCGATGCCCCCGAAAGTCACCTCCAACCCTGCACCGCATGCGCCGAAAATCATTCATAAAAATTATGGGCGGAAAAACGAACACCTCTACGAAGCAACCTAGAGGCGTTAGGTTACGGAATAAGCTGGATGCCAGGCCGTGTGAGGCATGTGGAGGGGAGGTTTAGGAGCCAATATCTCAGCCTAGGAGTATTTATTAACAAGCGGTTGGTCTTGTTTAGAGAGCAAAGAATTCTGCTTAATGAAATACGCATAAAATTATTCTAGACTCGGCAGGCAAAGTAGAATAATCATGTCGTGAAAATAGCACTATTTTCCCGTTTTTCCGTTGTACACTCTAGGTATTATTAGCTCTTGATACAAAGTAAAGTGTGAGGGCAGATTAGATGTACAGCACTAGTTCTGATGTCATTTTTATTGGATTTCACGTAAGAAATACATACTATCATACGTAAAATCTGGGCATGGAAATGTTAAATTTCTTGTGTTTCGAGCGAGTCATACTCCTCTATTATTATTCACTCCTGAGATTGATATATGGTTATATATATATATATATATATATATATATATATATATATATATATTATATATATATAATATGTATAGTATCAGCTTTTCCCCTGGCCAAAAAGGTGTGCGAGGTGGTAAATTTTGTGTGTGATGTGTTTGCGCATTTCGAGGTCCTAGCAAAGCGAGCAGCGCATGTTCCCCATGGAAATTTTTAAAAAATTGTGGCAATTTGTGGCATTCTAAGCTATTCTGAACACATGTATTGAGACTCTTGAATCTCTCTGTTCAAGTTGTCAAAAGTTTCGTCAGCGAGGGCGGTGTTTGGAGAAATGTTCTGTGTTGTCCCGTGCTGAGAATTTCGAGCGAGGCGGCCCGCCTCGCGTAATGTCAATGGCAGGGAAGAAAACACTGATAGTATTTATATATAACCTAGTGAAAAATCCACTTCGACGAATTAGCCGCTGCTGCAGTGCACACAGCACGCCACTATCTGGCACACAGGCAACTTGGAACGTCTCAATAAAAAAAAAAAGTAAATAAACACGAAAGTGTATTTAACTACCCAAAGTCTTAATGTTTCTCTACTCTATTTCGCCCTATTATTTGTTGATAACTTGCTGTAGAATGCTGTTCAAAAGAATATTCATCTGCAAGCACAAAGTACAACACAGACGCACGCCCTGTGCAGCAGAAGATAAAAGAGGGCAGGTAGGAAACGTGATCCTAAATTCGCGAATCGACGACTCGCTCAATTTCACACGATTACAGAACATATACACAACCAACAGCCTCTATACTTGTAGGCTATGTAAAGCTAATGTTCACATTTGTTCGAATTATATACTCCGTCACTTTGTTCATTAACTGACCCCAGCCAGAAGATATTCTGCGTAAAACGCTGCGGGAAAAATTCCACTCTTGTTTCTGTAAAACGCAAGACGAGATGTCTGTTTATACACGAGTAATCGCGGCCCATAGGCAATGCCGGGATGGAGCTGCTGCCTGCCTCCGAGGCTGTTTTGAGGCCCGCCAAGGCCAAGCATAATGCGAGGCGGCGTATGACGTCACAGACACGAACGTACGTTCATATTGGTAAACAACGAGTAGCGCGCGTTAGTGATATTTCGTGTTGATACGGCGGTTACCAGCAGAACCAGGAGTGAATTTCCCCCCATGATTTCACGAGATCATCTCTGGCTGGAGTAGGTAAGGAACAATAGGTACAAGTTATATTTCAGAACAAGTGAAGCATTTAGGCCTACACATAGATACCTAGGCGCTAAGTACTATAGGCCGCGCGTACAGTTGCTGGTGGGCGGCTATTAGAACATTTTAATGCGGAGGTACCTGTCGGGCCTCAATGCTGCGCAGAAAATGGATCACAAACGAAAATGAATCGGCTTTTTAACAACTTTATATCTACAGACTCTGACCTATCTTTTTCAATACTTTCCAAACTTTCACCATGTATATTATGCATTTATTCACTCAAAGTGCTAGTATACTTCGTTTCTTCATGTTGTTGGCGGACACGAGTGACATCACACGAAATGTAGACAAAACACATGGGCAGCTATGATGGCAGCCTATTACATTTTGGGTGACATCAACGCGCACAGCACTTGAAGCGTTTCAATAAATATAATCTAACATAAATAGCAAATCTATTTACTACCAAATTCTTAAATGTTTCTATACTCTGACATTTCACCTATTTATGGCCAACACAGTTTCCTGTAAATCCGGTCGCAAATCCTAACGTGCAAGCCAGATATACGCTGCGCCGCACCATTATTCTCTCGGCGCTCACTGTTGGCAACACCTACACTAATATATATATAGCAAGGTCAGGAAGCATGATCGCAAAACTTTGGCTTGACGCTGCGCTTGACTTTGCCAACGACTTTCACAGCACGAATACACATCCACAGCTTCCATCTTTGTTCTATTTTAAAAACAGTGTCTACTTGTTATAAAAACATACTGTCTCTGTTTGTAAACGCGTTAGTTGTGTCACGAGAAATCAATACAAAGACTGACGAAATTCTCGACCGTTCGCAAACCTTCTACAGTAATGTAAATGACGAATTTTTGCGATCACGCTTTCCACTGCCTGCTATATATATAGTGAAAAAAAAAAAAAAAAATTAAAAAAAAAAAAAAAAAAAAAAAAAAAGTAAGCGTGCAACGTGGAGCCCGGCGAAGAGTAATGGCGCCGGCAGCGTATATGGTTGCACGAGGATTTGGACGGAAATTTACAGGAAACTGTCGGCAATACATAGGTGAAAGAGAGTATAGAAACATTAAAGATTTGGTAGTAAATAGATTTCGTATTTAGTTAGCATTATATTTTATGAAAACGCTTTGCAACGGCCCGTGGTCACGCGTGTACACAAAGAAGCATTTGAGAAAGCGAAACGCAAGTAGTCTAGCACTTTGAGGAATAAAATGCATGAAATAACATAGTGTAAAGTTGTGGAGTGTTTAAAAAGATTAGGGCAAGATGTCATGTAGAAATAAGTGTTAAAAAGGCCCGATCATTTTGCGTTTTGTGTGGCCATTTTTCGTGAAGCATTGGGGAGCAGGTGGGCAGTTTACGAAATGAGGCATAAATGTCTAGTAGCCCTGGCGGTAGACTGTAACGCGGTATAGTAACAAGAGCTAATAGATACGCAAGAGGAGGATGTTGTTGCTGTATTCGTTATCGTGTGAAATGAAGGCGACGTTGAGGCGAATTTTACGAATCACGCTTAGCGTACCTCTGCTTTTTTATTCTTGTTTGTTGTGGCACCGAGCGTGCGGTGCGGTGTAGGTCTACTTGTGTGTTGCAAGACTGAAGCATTGCCATTTGAATGGCATTTCAGCAGTTATCGACAATAAATACAACATACTAGTAATACGGCGAAATAGAGAAGAAAAACATTAAGACTTTGGTAAGTACAAATACATTTCGTGTTTATTTATTATTGACCATTAATTATTATAATTTTTTTTATTGAGAACGTTCCAAAGGCCTGTGCCTGTGGCTGTGACTGTGCTGCTGCAGTCGCTCTCTACAACCATGCTCTCTTTACTCAGTCTTAGTCTCTATCCTTGGCCGAATGAAGTGCAGTGTTTTGAATGAGTACCGGTAATCGGCGGTAAGCTATGTATCATTGTATGTATGTATTGAGTTTAGATCTAGTACATAGCTTCGCTTACATTAACTGCCGCTGGGGCTATGAACACCCATGAGGCATCGCGATGGACAACTTATCCCGCGATTATATCCGCTATAAAACGTCTGTGGTAGGCATTAATGCCTCTTATCCGCAAGTGAATATGTCTTAAGTTATAGCCGCTACTAAATGACCTCTAACATATCTGTTGCAATGCCAATGGTCTATATTGGCGACTTCAAACGCCATTACTGCGGCGGCGCTGCAGACACGCGCAGTGCAGCGGGACTATGTTCCGCGCATGTGGCAAGGGTGGGCGGTTTGGGGTGGTTGTGAAACATGTTGTTGTTGTCAAGTAACAAATTAGCCGATCAAAAAGAGATTGTAATATTAGTTTTTGTCATGAAAGATGAACAAATTAACTATTATTAATTTGTTACTTGACACACAATATTTTTGTCGCATAACCAACACAACCGCCCACCTTCACATGCGGAAATACATAGTTCCCGCTGACCTGGCTCGGGAGTAAGTTGGTCCGCGAGCATTCCGTAATGGTTGATGCTATAGCCCAGCCGGCAGTTAAATGTAAGCGCTAATACTATAGTACTAGCTCAAGGAACGGTAATGCTAGGTTAGAATACCGTTTCAGATTCTTGCCCACAATTCCTTGTAGTTGGCTGTCGTAATTTATCCAAACCCATCGAACACAGCTAGGTCACATGTAAATAGCTCAAAGCGAATCAATAAGACCTCTGGCTTGCTCGCGCGGTAACGGGAAGCGTAATTGTTCGGTAGTTTTTGTACAGCTACAAGATTTTTCAATGGATGGATGTCAGGCGGTGTATTGACGTTAGTCACACAGCCTGGTCGGGTTACTATAGTACTACTAGTACTACTACTACTAGAGCTAGTAATAGATACCGGTATGTCAAGAACTGTAATATCCCACAGCGAATTTGCAGAGATTGATCCGAGATTTTTTTGAATTTTTCTAAACCATATCTCCTAAATGTATGCTGCATTAGTATATGGAGGAGCATATATCATCTAAACTATGACATAAGTTACTTACTCGGCCGATTCTATCTCAATCGCCATTTTTGATCTCGCGTTTTCTCGCGGGAAAAAAACTTGTTGTTATATATGGCTGCTCCCATCGTTATCAAAGTTGTTGTTGCGTCGCCTGATAATCATGTGTATTCATAGCCCTAGTTATGGATACGAATACTTGTGGTGAAAAAGAACGTTTGTCATTAGCGTATAAAAATTATAGAGAAGTTCCTTCCAAATACGTGAAGAAATATGCAAGTAACCTGAAAGAGATCGACCTTACCGCCAATAAACTCAGGTACACCGTACTACACGTGTGCTTAGCCTTTACGTATGTATAGGCTAGTATTAGTAATAGGGTACCCTATAGCCGTAGGTTGCGTAATTACCGCTTACGCAATACTGGCACTGGCAATAGTGCCAACTACCAATTACTATTAGTAAATTACCATTCCCAGCAACAGCAATACAAACACCCAAGTTATACAAGTTTATTGTTCAATCCTAGTTTGTGACCCCGGCCCTGATTTTCGCAAATGTGCTAAAAAGTATAGCATATTCCTAAAGTCGCGTTCACACGGTCATGGTTTGGCTCGAGCCAAATGGGCTAGATTTGGCTCGGGCCAAATTTGGCTCAGGCTGGTTTGAGTTTTCGCGTTCACACGTACGCAAGTGAGGTAAACATTAGGTTTAGCGTCGTAAATTAACTTGCAAACGCCACCGCCAAATGGCGCTACGCGGTCTATCGGCGTTTCGGGCATATCAGTGGAACATCGTCAGCACTCTCGTAGTTCTGGTACAGGGTAGCGAAGGAGCAGTGTAGGTCGAGCAGCGCATGTTCCCCATGGAAATTTTTGAAAAAATTGTGCAATTTGGTGCATTCTAAGCTATTCTGAACACATTGTATGAGACTCTTGAATCTCTTGTTCAAGTTGTCAAAAGTTTCGTCAGCGAGGCGGTGTTTTGGAGAAATTTCTGTGTCGTGGCTGAGAATTTGAGCGAGGCGGCCCGCCTCGCTAATGTCAATGCAGGGGAAACACTGTAGTATTATATATATAGTGAAAAATCCACTTCGACGAATTAGCCCTGCGCTGCAGTGCACCAGCACCCACTACTGCACACAGGCACTTGAAACGTCTCAATAAAAAAAAAAGAGTAAATAAACACGAAATGTATTTACTACCAAAGTCTTAATGTTTCTCTACTCTATTTCGCCTATTATTGTTGATAACTTGCTGTAAATGCTGTTCAAATATTCATCTGCAACACACAAGTACACCACACGCACGCCCTGTGCACAAGAATAAAAGAGCAGGTAGGAAAGCGTGATCCTAAAATTCGCTCGACGCTCGCTTCATTTCACACGATTACAGAACATATACACAACCAACAGCCTCTATCTTGGTAGCTATGTAAAGCTAAATGTTCACTTGTTCGAATTATAACTCTGTCCTTTGTTCTTAACTACTCCAGCCAGAGATATCTCGTAAAACCATGCGGGAAAATTCCACTCCTTGTTTCTGTAAACCAGACGAGATGTCTGTTTATACACGAGTAATGCGGCCCATAGCATGCCGGGATGAGCTGCTGCCTGCCTCCGAGCTGTTTTGAGGCCCGCCAAGCCAAGCATAATGCGAGCGGGTATGACGTCACAGACACGACTACGTTCATTGGTTAAAACAATCGAGTAGCGCCGTTAGTGATTTTCGGTTGATACGGCCGGTTTACAGAAACCAGGAGTGGAATTTCCCCGCATGATTTCACGAGATATCTCTGGCTGGAGTAGGTAAGGACAAAGGACAGAGTTATAATTCGAACAAGTGAACATTTAGCTACACATAGATACCTAGCTCTAGTACTATAGCCCGCGTACAGTTGCTGCAGGGCTATAGAACATTTTATGCCAGGTACCTGTCCCTCAATGCTGCCACGAAAAATGGCTCACAAAACGCAAAATGATCGGGCTTTTTAACACTTATTTATCTACATGGACATCTCACCTATCTTTTTCAATACTTTCCAAAACTTTACACCATGTATTTATGCATTTATTCCTCAAAGTGCTAGTATTACTTGCGTTTCGTTCTCAAATGTTGTTGCGTACACGAGTGACATCACACGAAATGTAGACAAAACACATGGGCAGCTATGATGCAGCCTATTACATTTTGGGTGACATCACGCGCACAGGCACTTGAAGCGTTTCAATAAAATATAATGCTAACTAAATACGAAATCTATTTACTACCAAATTCTTAATGTTTCTATACTCTCTTTCACCTATTATTGCCAACAGTTTCCTGTAAATTCCGTCCAAATCCTACGTGCAACCATATACGCTGCCGGCACCATTACTCTCGCGGCTCCACTGTTGCACACCTACACTAATATATATATAGCAGGTAGGAAGCATGATCGCAAAATTTGCTTGACGCTCGCTTGATTTCACACTTTCACAGCACGAATACACATCCAACAGCTTCCATCTTTGTTTCTATGTTAAAAACAGTGTTCACTTGTTATAAAAACATACTGTCTCTGTTTGTAACCGAGTTGTGTCACGAGAAATCATACAAAGACTGACGAAATTCTCGCGTTCGCAAACCTTCTACAGTAATGTAAATGAGCGAATTTTGCAATCACGCTTTCCTGCCTGCTATATATATTAGTGTAAGCGTGCAACAGTGGAGCCGCGAGAGTAATGGCGCCGGCAGCGTATATGGTTGCACGTAGGATTTGGACGGAATTTACAGGAAACTGTCGGCAATAATAGGTGAAAGAGAGTATAGAAACATTAAGAATTTGGTAGTAAATAGATTTCGTATTTAGTTAGCATTATATTTTATTGAAACGCTTCAAGCCTGTGGTCACGCGTGTACACAACAGCATTTGAAAACGAAACGCAAGTAGTTCTAGCACTTTGAGGAATAAATGCATAAATACATAGTGTAAAGTTGTGGAGTGTTTAAAAAGATAGGCAAGATGTCCATGTAGATAAATAAGTGTTAAAAAGCCCGATCATTTTGCGTTTTGTGTGCCATTTTTCGTGGAAGCATTGGGGGACAGGTGCAGTTTACGAAATCTGGCATAAAATGTTCTATAGCCCTGCGGTAACTGTACGCGGGCTATAGTACAAGAGCTAATAGATACCAAGATGGAGGATGTTGGTTGTGTATTCGTTATCGTGTGAAATGAAGCGAGCGTTGAGCGAATTTTACGATCACGCTTTGCTACCTGCTTTTTTATTCTTGTTGTTTGTGCACAGAGCGTGCGGTGCGGTGTAGGTCTACTTGTGTGTTG
This sequence comes from Priapulus caudatus, assembly GCF_000485595.1. NCBI lineage: Eukaryota > Metazoa > Priapulida > Priapulimorpha > Priapulimorphida > Priapulidae > Priapulus > Priapulus caudatus. The sequence goes on along the minus strand of NW_014577121.1, from coordinate 168,253 downwards.
CAGATGAGCATTGCCATTTGAATGGCATTTACAGCAAGTTATCGACAATAATACAAATACTAGTAATAGGCGAAATAGAGAAGAAAAACATTAAGACTTTGGTAGTAAATACATTTCGTGTTTATTTATTATTGACCATTAATTATTATATTTTTTTTATTGAGACGTTCCAAGTGCCTGTGCCTGTGGCACTGTGACTGTGCTGCTGCAGTCGCTCTCACAACCATGCTCTCTTACTCAGTCTTAGTCTCTATCCTTGAGCCGAATGAAGTGGCAGTGTTTTGAATGAGTACCGGTAATCGCGGTAGGCTATGTATCATTGTATGTATGTATTGAGTTAGCTCTAGTACTATAGCCCGCTTACATTAACTGCCGCTGGGCTATAGAACGACCCATGAGGCATGCGATGGACCAACTTATCCCCGATTATATCCGGCTATAAAACGTCTGTGGTAGGCAATTAATGCCTCTTATCCGAAGTGAATATGTCTTAAGTTATAGCCGCTACTAAAATTGAACCTCTAACTATCGTTGCAATGCCAATGGTCTATTTGCGAACTTCAAACGGCCATTTCTGGCCGAGGCAGCTCCAGCAGAGGCCGCAAGTTCAGACGGGCAAACGTGAACTGTACTTAAATCCAGATGTCGGGAGGGGTAGAGCGGCGCGACTTGGGGTGGTTGTCGGGACGAGAAAACATTGTGTCGTGTCAAGTAAAAAATAAAGCGAGTGAGAAGATAGGAGATTGAGGTAATCATTATTTTTGTCATGAGAAAGACTGAACAAATTCTATTATAATTTGTTTACATTGACAACAACACAGGAGTCCATATTTTGTCCATAACACAGCACAACCCGCCCCCCCCGACGACCCTTGCCACAGGCGGACAATACATAGGTTCCGCCGCTGGACTGGCTGGAGTCGTAAGTTGGTCCCGAAGCGATCACTCGTCATGGTTGAATGCGATAGCCCGGCCCAGCGGCAGTATTATAGTGTAACCGGCTATACCTAATGAGTACTCACCTTCCAGGAAACGTAATGGCTAGGGCTTAAGGAAATACCGTTTCAGAAATTCTTGCCAGGCCCAAATTCCTCTCCACCCTTGGCGTCGGTATCGCACCAATCGGACGCACACACCCACCAGCTAAGCGTCACATGATAATAGCTCAAACGAATCAATAAAACCTCTGGCTTGCTCGCGGCTAACCCTGGCGCTAACTGGGCGCTACTTATATTATGAGTTATTCGCCGTTTTTCCTGAGCCCATGAATTGCATCGAAAACAAACGCAGACTAGCCGCCATTGTCTGCCATTCTTCAGTGCAACTAAAATCGGCAATCAGGACTGTGAATTTTCACAGTGCGTCATGGGCCAAATTACAACAGCGAACGTACGACCCTATCTCTCGGCGAATGATAAAATTATTGTAAGAGTTTTGATAGATGTGACGATTCACCTGGTTTTCAATGGTTTTAATATTTAATGATAATATTACGAGTGTATATGATAAGCTTTTTTAGTGCTCGTGCCAGGCCAAGACGCAAGTAGGGGCAACGCTATTGGTATGGTTATCGTCGTTCGGGTTTTCCGCCCGTGGGCACCGTTCGAGAAATCCATGCGCAATTGCAAACAGGCGGTCTGGCCCGGCTTGTTAGCAAAGTTTCCGCCGCTCTTGGCCTCTGAGAAATTTACAGCTGTGCGACAGCAAAACTGAAGGTATTAGTTTTTAATAACAACAGGCTTGGAAAATACTAAAGGTGAAGGTTATAGTTTGATACAAAACAGAGCAGAAATCTTAGACTTATGTAATCATTTTATTTGAGATATACGTAAATTGTTCGTTAGTCTTTGTACAGCTACAAGATTATTTCAACATGGATGTGATCGTGCAGGCGTGTATTAGACGTTAGTCACGAACAGCCCTGGTCAGGACGATTACTATAGCGGACTAGTAAGCGATGCCTGATGCGCGAGCGTCGCGAAGGCTCGTGCCAGATATTGTTAGGTTTCAGCAACCATATTTTCAGTAAGTCAATGTACTTTCAGAAGACGTAACTTTTAATATATATCATATTAATGAAAAAAACAAAGCTTGTGTCTAGAATGAGAAAGGGCCTCACCCCGGTTCTTGTTATTATTTCTCAAGAATTTTTACCAGTAACCGTTTTTTGAGATAGAACGTGCTAAAAACCCACAAAACGTAAAACGGGCTAGCAGACCCCGACCTGTGCATGGAAAGCGCGCGGAACACCGAATTTTCGACACGGGCCCAAACTTGAGCCTGCTTGGCGGCAAGTATAAGAACTCATAATATCACTTGTTATTGATATAATAATGTAGAGCCATAACCTTTACTGTTTATCTGTACCAGGGTCTGTTTATCTTTTCTTTAAAATAGTTAGATCATCTTGTTAAAAATTGTAATTAAACAAATCAAACTTCAAAATCAACTTTCCCGACATCGCGTTTGCAAAAAGAAACAACCAGCAGGCCATTTATACAGCTAATTCGTTGATCGTATTAGTATAAACGTCATCAGGTATAACTCAAAGTTGATAAAAAGCAGTTCTTATACGGCCAATTATTCATTTTGTAAAACCTAGTGCGCCACCGGGTGGGCATCACAATGACAGGTAGTGTGAGTCATAAGGGCGTAAGCGTTGCCTGGGATTGGCTGAATGCGGAACCATGGCGTGTCACTCGTTTCTTTGCCAAGTGTATGGTAATAAGACTGGTACCCGTTCACACTGACGAAGGCGTTAGTGCAGGCGTGTGGATAACCTATCGACCGGGGGAGTACCATCTACCGCTGGTAACTGGGCATGAAACCGGCATTGATGCAGCCTAAGTCAAATGTTAAACAGACTGGTTAGTGTCGCATATATTTATTCTTTTAGGTGTCTCTCTGGGCAATTTTAATCAGCACATTAGACACAAAGATAGAACCGCTTATATAGTTTGCAATATTAGTCCGGTTAATGCAAAGTGAGTTGTTGAACGAAAACATGACGTGATATTGAAGGTTCAAAAACTGTGAAACAAACTGACAACTTAGCTGGATGAAATTTCTAGTTGACTGACTCGTTACTGATTAGACTTTAATAATAATTAATATCTATCAATTCCATTATAGATGCCTCTTGTGCCAGAAATTAAGAGTGAGAGAGAGAGAAGCGAGCGAGAAGAGAGCGGCCCATTGGTTTTAGAGATGTGCCTCTCATTAACGGTGTGTCTCAACTGCATAGTAAGACTGTTTACGACAATTAGTTTTTGTATTTACTAAATCTATTATATTGGTTTCTGCATATAATTATATTCATACAATTTTCAAATGTAATTAGGCTCTAGCAGTTATATGACATACTGTATGTCTACTCATGCACTATAGTATGCTGTATTTCTGGGCAGCTTATAAGTAGAGCCCCCAAACATTATTTCCACCCTCTAATTCATTATTCGATTTTGGTAATTTACATTTTTCCCGCAAAAAGTTCGACTTCCATATTATCAATTCCTTGCACAACGTTACATGCATTACTCAAGCATATTCACATCACTATGTGATCCTGCACAATTCTATACTAAAAATCTTATATATCTACGCAGCAGTGAAATATTTTTCAATTTGAAACAGACCCCCTACGGTGTCTACGGAAAACACAGCTGCATATATAGAATCTATACGAATTTTCAATTTTTCCCTTCAAAGATTGACTGGCAACTATACAATAAGTGTTGTGCGATTTAAATGCATTCTCTTACTCTCCACGAAACCTGGCTCTACAGGATGCATTCCTCACCAGTACATATAACTTCTCAGTGGGGTAGGCTAGAGCAGCTCGAACCCAAATTAATTTTAGCTAAATTGGAGCGAATTGCTGCAAGATAAAATGTCGGTGCGCGTCGCGTGATAACCAACACAGAAATCCGAAACTATGGCTATAGGACTATACTTCAGACAACCTAGATATCACAAAATGCGAAGGCGTCTTCGCCAGCATTCGTCGTTCCATCAGTCATTTTATAACATCACACACACTCCCCGATCCATTATTCCATCACCCGAACGTATAATACTGGTGTATGCAAACCTAATTTATCTTGCAATTCGAACCGAACAAAATCTATTACCCCCCCGCCGGCGCTTTAAAAGCCACACGACCCGTCGAATGGCCTGAGGAACAATTAAAACCCAGCGACGCTTACTAAAATCGCGATAGAGCTCCTGAAACCCATAAACCCAATTCATGACAGATTAAAGCTATCACTGTAATCTACTCGCTGAGATTACTCCAGCTGGGCTATTCTTATTGGCTTCCACCTTATCTAAGACATTTTTCAGACGCGCAGTATCCAATCACACACACAAACACCACACCAGAGCTAGTAATAGATACACCGTATGCTCAAGACACTGTAATATCCAAAGCGAATTTGCAAGAGATTTCGAATCCGAGATTTTTTGAAGTTTTCTCCGTAAAACCCCATATCTCCTAAGATGTATGCCTGCATTAAGTATTATGGAGGAGCATATATCATGCTAAACTATGCTGCACATAACGCTTAAACTTACTCGCACCGCAATATCCACTATATCCCTCAATCGCGCATTTTCGGATCTCGCGAGTTTTCTCGCGGGAAAAAAACTTGTTGTATAATATGCTGCTCCATCGTATCAAAGTTGTTTGTTGCGTCGCCTGAATAATCCGATCCAGTGTAATTACATAAGACCCATAATCTAACTGGACCCTAACGAGAAATACTTGATGGTGACAAAACGACATCGTTGTCATTAGCGTATAAAAATAAATCGAGAAGTCCTTCCAAATTACGTGAAGGAAAGATATGCAGTAACCTGAAAGAATCGGACCTTAACCGCCAATAAACTCAGGTACGCGGCTGCGGCCATTTTACAAGACCGTCTACACGTGTGCTTAGCCTTTCACGCTATCGTATAGGTCAGTATTAAGTAATAGGGTACCCTATTAGATGCCGTAGGTTGCGTAATTACCGCTTACGCAATCTGGCACTGGCAATAGTGCAACCTACCAAATTAACTCATAGAAAATTAAATTACCATTCGCAGCAACAGCAATACAAACACCCAAGTTATACCAAGTTTATTGTTCAAGGTCTAGTTTGTGACCACCGCCACTGATTTTCGCAAAATGTGCTAAAAACGTATACAATATTCCTAAAGTCGCGTTTCACACGTCATCGGTTTAGCCTCGAGCCAAATGGGCTAGATTTGGCTCGGGCCAAAATTTGCTCGAGGCTGGTTTGGAGTTTTCGCGTTACCACGGTATCGCAAGTGACCGTCAAGCATTAGGCTTTAGCAGCTCGTCACAGACTCTGAACTTGCAAACGCCCCCGCCGAATGGCCTAACGCGCTCTATCTCCGGGCGTTTCGGGCATATCCAGTGAACAGCTCGTCAGCACTCTCGTAATCTCTGGTACAGAGGGTAGCGAAGGAGCCAGTGATAGGAAGCGGGGAGGAGGCGCGAGCAACAGAGAAGCGAGAGGTAGAGTAGTACTCAGATATAGTAGGCGTGAGTAGGGAGCCAGCTAGTGAACGACATCGAGGAAGGGGAGAAGGGAAGAAGCCTGGGGAGCACACGGAGACGAGGGGAGAAGCTGGTGGAGAAGGAGGAGGGGGAGAAGCCGGTGGAGGAGGAGGGGGAAAAGGGAGAAGCTGGTGGAGAAGGAGGAGGGGGAGAAGCTGGTGGAGAATGAGGAAGGGAAGAATGGAGAAGGTGGTGGAGAAGGAGGAGGGGAGAAGATGGTGGAGAAGGAGGAGGGGAGGAAGAGAGCATGAAGCTGACAGACAAAGAGCTTCCATCAATTTCGTACACAGAAGAAGATTCCTTATGTCAACAAGTCGAGAGATTTTGGCAGATGGACTACAATGAACCCATAGTGAGTGCTGATCAGGTGATGTCAGTGGAAGATCTCAGAGCGTTGAGTGGAATGGAGAAGTCGATTGTTCACATCGACGGCTATTATCGTCTTGACTTACCATGGCGTAACGAACCTCCATACTTGCTAAACAACTCTCAGTCTCTTAAGAGAAGATTCCAGCGGGATGAAGAATTATTCCGACAGTACAAGAGCTACATTGAGAAAGGGTACGCTACCAAGGTGACCTCAGCATCTGATGCAGAGGGAGGTACATTCTGGTATCTCCCACACCACGCCGTTGTTTATCCGCACAAGCAGAAATTGTGAGTAGTCTTTGACTGCAGCGAGATACAAAGGCACCTCACTGAACGATCAGCTGCTACAAGGTCCTGATTTGACCAACAGCTTGGTCGGGGTTCTGATTCGGTTCCGTCAAGAGCCGATCGCTGTGAAAGCTGACATTGAAGCCATGTTTCACCAAGTGAAAGTGACTTCTGCGCACTGTAATGCCTTGAAATTTCTGTGGTGGGAGGAAGGCAACCTCGACAAAGAACCAGAAGAGTACCGCATGAGAGTTCACCTGTTTGGGGCGACGTCGTCGCCCAGCTGCTCAAACTTTAGCCTACGGAAGACAGCCGTAACTAATCCTTCACACTTCGATGCTGAGGCAATTAAAACGGTAGAAAGAAACTTCTACGTCGATGATCTTTTGAAATCTCTCAAGTCAGTGGGAGATGCTACGAACATTGTTCGACAGTTGTGTGACCTACTAGCAGAAGGCGGATTCCGGTTAACGAAATGGATTAGCAACAGCCGGGAAGTCTTGGGTCAAATAGCAGAGGAAGACAAGAGTTCATCGCTAGTCGACATGGACTTGGGAGATTTGCCAGTCGACAGGGCATTGGGTGTGCAATGGAACACTGAAGCAGACACATTCCAGATTGGCATTGTAAAGAAGCAGAAGCCCTTCACGAGACGAGGGATTCTCTCGGTCATCAGTTCCCTGTATGATCCTCTGGGGTTTGTGGCTCCTGTGATCTTTCCAGCAAAGAGATTACTGCAAGAAATGTATGCTGTAAACAGAAACTTGGGTGGGATGAACCTGTAGGCGAAAGAGAAGCAAGGTGCTGGAAGGTATGGCTTGACGGGCTAGACCTGCTGGATGGCGTATCGATACCCAGGTGTCTGAAGCCGGAAGGATGCGACATGCCCGTCACAGTTCAGTTACATCACTTTGCTGACGCCTCCCAGAGCGGATATGGGGCTGTTTCTTACTTGAGGTTCGTCGCAAATGACAGAAAGACTCACTGTTCCTTTATGATGGGGAAATCACGGCTAGCTCCCTTGAAGACCGTAACTATCCCAAGACTTGAACTGATGGCAGCCGTAGTGGCGGTGAGATTGGATCGGACGATTAGATCAGAACTGGATATTCAAGTAGATGAGTCGATATTTTGGACAGACTCAATGATAGTTCTACAGTACATCAGAAACGAATCCAAGAGGTTCAAGACATTCGTTGCCAATCGTCTGGCAATAATCCATGAAGATTCGATGCCGAACCAGTGGAGATATGTCAATTCCGATTTAAACCCTGCAGATGACGCGTCAAGGGGTTTCAGATCTAGTGAGAGTGAGAAAATGAGAAGATGGTTGTCTGGCGCAGGCTTTTTGTGGGGAGACGAAACCTGCTGGCCAAAGCAACCTGACTTCATATCTGACGTGGAAGAGAAAGACCCTGAACTCAAACAAGAGACCAAGTCGGTTTTCGCTGTTCAGGAGGATTACATGGAGACATTGCTCAGTCGCTTTTCATCTTGGACCAAACTCCAAAGAGCGGTGGCCTGGTTGCTGCGCTACAAGGAGTATTGCCTGAAAAGGAAGGACACTGGAGACGTGAAGAAGGGAAATTTGACGGTAAAAGAATTGCGAAATGCTACACTGGAGATTGTCGGAAACGTCCAGCGAAGAGCTTTTCCTGAAATCGCGTCCGGGAAGAAGACCTCACAGGGGAAATGCAACCCTCTTCGGAAATTGAATCCCATACTTCGTGGTGGAGCTCTCAGGGTAGGCGGACGACTAGAAAATGCGCCGATTGGGTTTGACGCGAAACACCCACTCATTCTACCTAGTAGGCATCACGTGACGGATCTGATTATTGAGCATTACCATTCCTTGGCCGGTCATTTGGGACCAATGTATGTCTTGTCATTAATCAGACAGAACTTTTGGATCTTGAAAGGACATGCAGCTGTGAGACGCGTGGTAGGAAACTGCTTATTGGTGTTGAAAATTGATGTCAAGGTGATTATTTTGATGTCAAGGTAAGCTAAAAGTAGACTATGTACTAATACTATGAGCCATTGAGGTGTGCAAAACCAAAGAAGTGATCCTACATTATTTGCTTCATTGTGTCGAATTCGACAAATAGACAGAGAGCCATATACTAATTATTAGTATATGTAGATACTAATATGTGCGACGATAGATTTAGACTTATACACCACTAACCCAACCGTAGAACAGCTAGTCGATCGTAGACATCCAGGCTTTTGTGGTTCTGAAAGTCCTTGATAGTATAAAATGGACTCGGCTAGAATGTTCGGTAGTCAATTCACGAGATCTTAATAAGTACATGATGGGCACAAGTTGTGGTCCTCGCTCCATTCTCGTACGGGTGTCGATTCCCAATGCACGCAATTTTCTCGAGATAGCGTGCTTTGGCTACGTTGTCTAGTGAATCAAAGTATTTGTCCATACTACGTACACTTCAGACAGCTGGCAAATGTGCATACACCAGATACTATAAAAAGCTGCGTTTGATAGCTATATGCAGTAAAATCAGTGAAATTTCTGAACACTCGCGATGTAAACAAACTCAAGTCTATGATATGTGTTGCATGCAATCTCCCGATCTGCTCAATCTAGCAATCCGCCGACTGTGCGGCAACCTCATCGAACTCTAGCATCCCAACCCACGCTAATAAACCTTCATGCAAAGCCCTGCAAAACCGGACATGTGTAATCTCATTGAACTCTAGCAGACGAGCACCCCAACCCACGCTGATAAACCTGCCTGCAACACCCTGTAAAACCAGGTCTGCACAATCATATTGAACTCTAGCACCCCAACACGCGCTGGTAAACTTGTCTGCAAAACCGGAATCCACTTACTGCTAATATAGATTACTATAATTTAACACTATCGTACATGTACAATCTATCGATGTAAAATAGGTAGATTGCGCATATATCGGTAACACGTGTACGCAATTCTGACTACCAGTATGGCCGGCGGCACGGAATTGTAGGTAATATTGCTATTTTTAGTGCAAGTCGCGGAACCCTCTATATATTGATGACGTGATGTGCAATCCCTGAAAAAACATGCAGCAACACTGATTAATAGGGCTTTATATAGAAGATTTTGATATCCTCTGGTCACAACATGTACATGAAAGTTCCACTAGTACTCATAAAGTCTATAATCTCTAGCATGTGGTTAACAACTAGCACCACCAGGCGCACACTATGAATTTATAATATATGTAATATCATTGACATTGGAACAGCATGACCAAAAGTGCAAACATGAATGTAAACGAACATGAATGTAATTTATATGTCTTTTTTCTTTTTTTTTGCTAGGGATTTCTGGCAAGTTTTCAAAGTTTGCGAACACTGATACTAGATCATAATCCAATTGATTCCCATGTGAAGTTTCCACTATTACTGTAACATGTATACGTTGATCACGCATTGTATAGCCTGGTTGGAAACGCCCACTAAGGCTGATAGGGTCTATGTCCCCCAGGGTACTGCCGGAACGTACCCTGGTACTATCTAATATGCCGGACCGTACCTCGCCTACTCCACTAACGAATCTAGGGAGTCGCCTACGCCTACTCCCTAACCCTATCAGATAGTTACCAGGGTATGTTCCGGCAGTACCCTGGGGGACATAGACCCTATGAGCCCCACTAAGTGGTGTGAATTGGCAGCAGCCAATCACAGCATGCCTTTATATTTGAGTTGTCCGTTAGCAGTCTGGCGAGGCAGACGGTTCCTAAACGCCATTAGTGTATGTACAATAAAGCTTGACCTCGTTGATTAAATCTCTATTCTACGCATTCATTCGTGTTACAAATGTTCTTTTTTTCTTTTTTGTTAGGGACATACGATTTCTGGCAAGTTTTCAAAGTTTACGAACACTGATACTAGATCATAATCCAATTGACTCCCATGTGAAGTTTCCACTCTTACCACAGTTAGAAACGCTCTGGGTCAATCACACAAAGATAAGCAACCTCAGCATTTTCATAGCAGCTGTAGGAAAAGGATGTCCAAGTCTCAGGTAAATAAATATTAAAGATGAAAATGATGTTAACTGCAAAGATTAAGACCAAAGAAATTGTATGTACACAGAAAATGCATACAAGTATGTATTATACTGCTAATTTGTTTTTATCAATGTGATACAGTCAAGAGTCCATAATAGAGAAAAGTATGACACTGTTTTACAGCGTTTTGCGTAGTTTTCAACTTGAATTTATTCTATCAATATGTGTATAAATATATTCAAACTTTACCTTGTTTTGTTCTCTGATTCTCCCTTAGTCATGACACCACCAGTTTACCTGAAAATCGTGTTCTTCAAAAAAGTTATTTGAATACGACACGGTTTCACACAATTTTCCCAATTGTTTGCATGACATGGATGAAACTTTATAGTGGCGGCAGCACCGGACTTGTTACTACGGGACTCTGGTGGCTGTTGGGGATATTTGGCATCGAATTGTGCCATGTTTCGTATTCTTATCTCGTGCATTACGCTTCTCGCAAGAAGCGAAACAAGTGTTGTTACTGTGCTTACCTAATATCCCAACAGCCCCCAGCGTCCCGTAGTAACAAATCTGGTGCTGCCGCCGCTATAAAGTTTCATCCATGTCATGCAAACAATTGGAAAAATTGTGTAAAACCGTGTCGTATTCAAAGACCGTTTTTGAAGAACACATACGATTTTTAGGTAAACTGGTGGTGGCATATGACTAAGGGAGAATCGGAGTACAAAACAAGGTAAAGTTTGAATATATTTGCAGTCCGACCTCGTTTATCCGGCCACGTCGGGACCGGCACCCATTCGGATATGCGATTTATGCTCAGACACAGCATTTCTATGTAGTTCAGTAGTTTATGCATGATAATGTATTTACAATGATGCAATCTCTGTGTGAGCAGCGCTCGATACATGTACAAGCGCATCGCATGTTTATCTGCATCTTTTGTGCATGTGATAGCCGTATATTTCACAGGCACTTGAAGCGTTTCAATAAAATATAATGCTAACTAAATACGAAATCTATTTACTTAGTACAAAATTCTTAATGTTTCTATACTATACTACTACTAGCCAGGCCTACTCTCTTTCACCTACGGCTACACCGCCGATAGTTTCCAACCACTGCATTACCGGCTGCCATTGCTCTCGCGGCACGACTGTTTCACGCTTGCACTAATATAGAGCCCTGCGGCTCGCGAGCTCTCGCGGCACGACTGTTTCACGCTTGCACTAATATAGAGATGTCTATTTTCTGATCAAGAAATATATTGTCTTTAAAGTACTGATATGCAAGGGCATGTTTATTTTTTATGCATAACATATTTAAAACATTGTTATTGCATAGAGCATAAATTAAATGTCTGTGAATATTTTCACTTTCAGATATCTTTCCATGTTAAACACAGAAGCTGCACCAAGCTTCTTTAATGGAGGGAGTCCACAAGACTACATCGACTTTAGGTAATGTGTGTAACAATATATAGCGCTCATGCGTAGCATTGACTCGGGCTAAGTTTAGAGGATCCGATATATAGGAGGAATAGAACATGTCTCCGCTATTCGTAATAAATCCAGTTTACAGTTAGTTTCATTCTCACTCTTATCTGCTATTGTATCTCTGCATAGTTACACTCCTCATCAAACTAAAGATTTGAACAATGTGCACATAAAATAGTTGTATGTGAATCTATGTTTTATTATCACATGTGGGGAACACACTAGAATTTCCTTTTATAACTTCACGAAAAGCTTATTATATAATATGACAATCGTTTACACCACCCATGTATATTTGATGTGTGTAATGATTCACCAATAAATCTGTGAATCGCGATACAGCAGCACACAATACAATAATCGATACGCAGCGTCTGTATATCGATACAAGCGATATGGATGCTAAACAGTGATTAAGGCAAGCTAAACTACCGTATATGATCGCGTAATAACCGCGGGCGCCTATAAGCTGCACCTCAATTTGAATCGGGTAACCAAGTATTGCGCCTAGTATATTTCCCCTCATGGTATGGCGCACTTATAAACCGCAGAGCAAATACAGGGTTGAAATGTGAGGCCAAATTTGCGGTTATTACGCGAGTATATACGGTATTCATTAAAGCACATGTAATTCCTTTTAAATTTAATTCTTTCATTTATTTCATGAAGTCCTTTTCAGTATCACGTAATTATCCTTGATTGTCGTAGAAATCTGGATCAATATATGTGGTGCGCTTGTGTTGCCGCCAAAATTGTTACGGCACAACAATCAAGTGTTGATTGACTGGTGTGTGTCGTTACTGCACACATACTTTAGCACCGTTTATGGCATGCACATGAGTCGGGCTTTCGATTATGGGTTAGTTTAGAGCACACACAGAATGTCTTGGTGTGTTTCAGCCATAGAAATATATAGATTGTTTACTATATATTTCTATGCCTTTGACAACTCATAATACGTTTGTATTGTATTGTAATGTATGTTGAATCATTGATTGGCGTGGTTTACATAAATGGCCACATTCTAATTTTACTGTTATAATATGTATTCCAATATAAAAGTATTGGAATACATATTATACAGTTATAACACTAAAATTTGAATGTGGCCATTTATGTGAACTACACCAATCAACATACATTACAATATTGACCAATCTGTAATTTAATTATAAATTCACAAATGAACATTAATAATAAAAAACATTAATTCGTACATGATATAACAAATTTATCATACCATGCTATTGACAATATCTCTCTTTCTGTCTGTGTATCGTATCATGACCTACGTATGGTATCGTGACCCTAGTGTATCATTACACCTCTAGTGTATATTCATTATATAATTAACAACTTATATGTTCCATAGTCTTCAGCCTTCCGTTGGCAAGACATCCTTCACACACTGTGGTATTCTAGAAAGACACCATTTATGATTAGATACAGTTGCAAGCACACCACCTGTGTTTTCTCTTTGTACATCCTTGTGATACTGAAACTTGTTACCATGTAAATCAGTCATCTGGCCACCAAGTGAACGAAGCACAGCCTCTGGAGCACAAGTGTCCCACTTTTTACAACCGGGGTTACCATACACATAGGCACTGGCAGCTCCTTCAATCACTAACATAGTTTTATGTCCACAGCCACCTGCGTAAATGACGTCATCAGGCTTAAGGGCCTCAATTGCTTCAGTGTTAGTTTTACTACGCCGCAGCCGAGATGTAGTGACTATCCTCTTGTCCGAGTGGATTGAATATTTCTCCATTCCAAATGCGCCCAAGCCTACGACGCCCCAAACTGTACGACCTAGGATAGCTCCTGGTACCTTATAGTTATAGTAAGGCTGGTGTATCACACCAGCAATGGGTTTGCCTCGAATAGCAACACCTATCAAAACAGTAACGTGATCAAGAAACCCGTACGCATACTCAGCTGTTCCATCTAATGGATCCACCCAAATCACCACATCCTCCTCCTTGGTGGACAGTAAATTCTGGGGACAATTTTTTGCCAAAATGTCTTCTGCGAATCCGAGCTCTAGCCAGTTGTCTGCCACCTGTTCTAATGGAGTCAATGTCTCCTCTCCAATAATATGGATCTTAGAGAACCTTTTTGACAGGGACGCAGTGATGAATCTCTGTGCTCTGCGGTCAGCCTCTGTCTGCAAGTCATTCACACCTTTCTCCAAGATACCAAGTTTGCCTTCACTGGCAATATGCCTTATGATGCTACCAGCATGCTCTGCTATTACAACTGATGCAGAGACAATACGCATGACAAGCCGTGAAGTACCCATTGCTACTTGTCTGGTGTCGTTTCTCCTTGATCAGTCACACTCATATATATTAAAATTCTGAAAGGAGAGAAAAGTAAACAATATCAATCTAATGATATTTAAATCTTTGTAGAAATATTTAAAATATATATATGTCAAATGTATATTTCTGATTTCATTTCAGATTATATGTGGTAAGCCAGTTACGATCCTTAGAGTTTTTGGATTATCTTCAAATTACCTATGAGGAGAGGAAAGAGGCTAACAGAGTATACAAGCATGTAAGTATACTAATTTCACATTTAGGTTGAATTAACTCTGTTGTATTGGATTGTATAATAAAAATAAGTGATAAAAATCATTTCAATTTGTCATTAAAATATATACTAAAATTAATGATGTCACGATCATCGATTATACTCGATCATCGGTTGAACAGTGGCTAGAACCAAGCGCTTGGTTATCAAAATCCATAATCGATTTCATTGGGGGGGGGGGGAATCGAAATAAATGTAAAACTTGAACAAGAAAACTTGGAAAAGTGATGAGAATCAGAGATATCATGTATTATACACACAGTAGTAAACAGTGCAAAACAAACAGTAAACAGGGCTAAACAAGCAGTAAACAGGGCTAAACAAGCACATACATGCACACACGTACATGCACACGACGTTACGCACACGCAGGCATTCAACACCCCGAGTAACCGATTGTAACCGATCATCGGTTACTTGGGTCCAACCGATGATCGATTACGAAATTACAACCGATTGACAACACTAACTAAAATGAAGCTTTAGGTTCAAGATAAATGTCTTGCTGTGCTATCCCGAAGATGACTAAAATGTTATGAAAGCCATAATGCGTTAGTATTTCTACTACTATTTCATGTTTCATTTTGCTAGCTGCTTGTTCAGAGATTCATGGAATAACTGTAAAGATTATTAATTTCAAAACAATGTCTACACATTTAGCCAAAGAGAAAACGAAGACAGAAGTTCAAATATGACACTACAGGAGAGGAGACTGAAAAGCAAACAGACTCGGCTACATTAAACAGTACCAAAGAGGTGAAGTATACCTTAGCCTGCTATTAGAAATATGATTATTAGTAGCATTAGGAATTACCAAGATCTCATTTATGTTACTAAAAGGCAGCACTGCAAAAGTAAACGGATGAGCATGATTGCACTTTAAAGAATTACGTATTAGATTCTAATAGCAATTATCTTACACTATATATGTTTGTTTGAAAAGATTGATATGTTTATTTGGTAGATAAATCACAGACTAGATGAGACAAAGGAGCATCTTGTGCAGAGTAATGGTGTAGAAGGCATTGCTGGGAGATTTGCTGACGTCGTCCATCAGTTGGCACGTATGCAAGACTCTAGCCCAGCTGCTAATGCACCGGATATTTGAAATAACTTTACACATGACAATGTGTCTATTTTTTTATATATATACACAAGTGGTGCTACAGCTGCTACATAGTTTACTCTGTTAACTTTGAAATCACCTAAACCATGAAACTATGCGCGAACATTGAGAGCACTACAATAAAGCAGTGCGTTACTTCGATTTGCCTACATTACAAGAATGTGTTCTTTTAACTAGAAATGACAATTCATGAATATTTACAATGTGATATTAATTATTATCTAAGTATTTATTATTATGCTTTTGTGCTTAACCAAGAAACTGGCGGATTGGATGGTATGTTAGTTTACATAATGAATACTTATGAAGTTGTGTTGACCAAAATTTAACATAATATTACACTATTACAGGGTTCTCTCCAATAATTTTTGAAAACATGTCTTATGGGAAAGGGGGTGGGCCGGGGAGGGTGTTCTACTAATTGGAGTCAATTATGCATTTCATAAGTGGCCCTAATACACAGATAAACTTGATCAGTTTGGAGACATGATATACATCAAGCCATGAAAACACAGCATGACTTTGCCATGCACATGACCAGCTAACAAAGCTGGAAATTAAGGAATGATGATTACTGATTAGGCAATTAGGGCATGTTGAAGGATCTATGGGATATCACAAATTAGGTTTAGCTTTGAAAGCATTTCAGACCCGACATGCATTAGTTAAAAGGCCTGGGAAAACCCCTGTATTATATGATATTGTTAACCTATTACTTAATTTCAATGTGGAATGTAGGTTTTCACTAGTCAATTTATTTAATAAGGTTATTAAATTTGTGAACCCTAATATTGTATCAAAATGTACCTGTCATTGCACAAATAATTAATGTTTTCTTTGACATAGCTGTGTTCTGTTTATTTTTGTGTACAATTTTAGGGTAAAAGGTAAAGTCAATTTTCCCCATTCAGGCAACACATACATAGCTGAGAGACAGACACAAAGAATAAAATAGAATATAATATAATTTTACAAATGTGAATTTTATAAATATTTCTTGTGCTTTGTTACTTATGATTTATAAGTAACTTATTACTTATACTTCATGATTCACCAATTAATCAACCAGGGGCTCAGGGTCAGAAACATAAATAGTTATGACTGTCATGAGTCTTAAATGCAATATCTTTTGCAACCACTTTAAAAGTTTTTTCAATGTACTTTTAATGTCAAAATTACTCATGAAGTTTCTGTCAATGGCGCTGTGGCCAACAGCGCAGCCCAGTAAATTTACCATCAACTCTGCTCCATATCCTGCTCTGACGGCTCACTGCCTGGCAACGTCGTTGCAACGATCGTGAGTAGCTGTTCGATTTCTTGCTCGCTGAGTCTCTCCTCGCTTTCCTCAATGAGCAGCTGGATCTCCACAGCCGTTGTTGGCCTTTGGTTGAGCAGCTGCAGCTTCTCGGCCTTGGTGAGGCGGAACGGCTGGACGGCGGTCAGGAACGCTCGTACAAGCTGCGCGTCCTGCTGCGAGCACGGAGTCTTCTCCAGGTACTTGATCGTCTCGTACGATATCGTCGCGAGATGCTTCTGCAGCTTACGCATCTTCTTTCCTCCCTTTTCGCTCGACTGCAGCTCCTTGAGCAGTGAGTACACCTCGTAGTTGCTGAGAAGTAGAGTGTTTTCGCTCTTCACTTCCATTCCTCCTTGCGATTCGGTGGTTTCTCTGGAATTGAAGAAATCCAAGAAAATACATTATAGAGGGTTATGATGAAAAAAAGTGTGAGCCAACAACTGCTGCTTATCAATATTATGCTAAATTATCAATCTTTTACCTTCAGGCATGATTTTTCTTTATGTGCAGTTCTCTTCTAGACGGTAACGTAATGTGAAAACTTGTAATGCGCTACCATGAATTACATTTCTTCCTCGACTTTTATGCATATTGTTACTGGATTATACTCCAATTATTTGGCTTAAGCCTACTTGAGTAATTTAATGAAAATATATCAGTGGGAAATTTAAATATAAAGCTTTTCGTTGCTGTTTAATTTAAAAGGCCTAAACTTGTGTGGAATTATGCAGTATCAAGTAACTTCATAATGATTAGTCCGAGGGACTATATATCGAAGACGAAGAGAGACAGCTAATCAAATAAATAGATTAACTGTAGATTGCAGTACAAACAGAGAAAACTTCAATAGTGCAATTAACCAGAGGAAGATTCCAATATGAAATGAGAGAAATTAATCTATTCTTGAGAAAGTCAGAGATCCACATACATTCATCTATTTTAGTTTTAAGGTAGTAATATCAATACAAAGTGACTGTGTTTAAAAAATAAAAGATCATGAGGAACCCTATCAAAGGTCTTGGTGAATCTCTATACACACTATCAACCTGCTGAGACTTGTCAAGACTTACTGTCTAATCATGAAGAACATTGATTAACTGAGCAACAGTATAAAAACAATATCGAAAACCATGTTGATAACGAGACAGAATATCATGTCATATGATATGATGGAGTTTAAAATTCAATTGCCATTGGGAAACAAAATTTGACATCTACTAGAGTCTAGAGTCTAGACCAACTAATTGGTCAGGGTTCTCCCTACGTTGCGCAAATGGGGCGCGGTGTGGGATTCTAGTAAACCCTGCTAGTCCCAAATGTGTTCACATACACGCCGAAACAGTGGAATGCACAGGCGATGGTATCAGGAAACCTTCTCAAGAATGTTCGTTGGATCGTTATGAAAGTTGCCACGAGATGGCGCGTACGTTTAAGCTGTCTTCAAGTTAAAGATGGAAGCTCCCATCATACGTAGTAGCAACAACTATTTGCAAGACAGAATAGGTAAGCACTCATCCATTTACCTACGCAAGCCTACAGGCTGCAAATTGCAATAGAGAGCTGCCACCTGTAACCAATTAAGGCAGGCAAAAACTGCACCAACACATGCACTGGCAGCAGCCACTGGCAGTGGCATACGTTACATGTAAACATACTGACAGTACAGAATGACATAGAAATTATACGATTTAAAGAACATACACCTTCTTTAACCAAATTTAGCTTTTGAAATTTCACTGTGACATTGTAGCCTCATACATCCAGGCATGTATAGATTCTACTAGCAAACCGGCAGTCAAATTCTTTCTAACAGACAGTCAACATCCAAGTTTAACCCTCCTCTTGAGGGTCAAAAGGTTAATCCGACACTTACTCTTCGCATGTCAGCAGAAGGACATTTCATGGTCCTTTCAATAAAGCCATAAAAATGCTAGTCACCGCTGAAACAAAAAAGTTTTTCAATCGCTCCGTCAGACCATGTCCTCAGAAATGTCTAAAAATCTGGCCCTGTGCCCACTGACTTTGACCTGTGACCTCCATTTCGGCACAGTGATGGCTTTTCCTACATGATGCTATACACCGACTATCACGAGCCTAGGTCGAGCCGTTTAGATTTGTGCCGCAATTCTGCATTTCCTCTCCCTATACCTTAAGTTAAGGAGTGAGATGTTTCGCCCCTTCTTTTACACCTCTTGACCTTTGACCTTTGACCCCACAGCTTCGACATCCCAACTCGTTTTCGGATTACCCCCCACATCCCAATATCGTGACCGTACGTCGAGCGGTTAAGATTTGTGCCCAACTGTTGACGGACGCACGGACGGACGGACGCACGGACGATCATGGCGATTCTACAAGCTGCATCTGACTATGTCAGATGAGCTAATAAAAGAGTTGATCGGATGTAAAATAAACTTGTTTTATTTATTCTGATTTCCATCCCCAGAGATTCTAATCCATGTACCTGCATATTTCAGCACAAAATATCATCACAATCCAATCAACAAACTAGCCAAATTACTTGTACATAGTAGCCACGTATGTAGCCCCTCCAGCCCTACGACTCTTTCACGTTGGCAGAAAACCACTTCTCGCCACGTATAGAAGAAAACGAGCAGGTAACTTGTGGCTACCGTATAGGTACCTGTATTTGGATGCTGTTTGTTTAGTTGTATTTATATATTATATATAAACCAGAGGGTAGTAAACGCAGACCT
>NW_014577121.1:136740-145951 GCF_000485595.1 Priapulus caudatus | reverse complement strand
CCTGTACCTCTGCCATATACGTTCAGTTACTTACACACCACAAATTGTTGTGTGTTGCTAACCTTTTTGTACCCCACTACATTGAGAACTCTATGGAGCGCTATTTCAACATAATAGAGTAAATAGACATACTTTTGGTGCGCGATTTCAACCACTTTTATGAGGCGCGATGATGCGCGCACCATGGCACAATTTCGGGTGCGCGGTGGAGCGCGAGCGCGATCGCGCCCCTTAAAAATGAAAGCCTGCCAAAGACAATACAAATTACAATCATGGTCACATCATTAGTATAAGCCAGTTCGTAGTTACAGTCTGCGCATGCGCGAGCGTTGCCATGAATTCTTCCGGGTCAGGTCATTTGTGACAAAATATTTCGTATCTCCACCACACAGTACACATACGTCTAGTGTCCTTCTATTATGTTTATGACGCTAGGAGTCACGTGGTACGAGAGAGAGGATCCGAGCTAAAAAAAAGGCAGTGACTGTAGTGACGGTTGGAATGTCAGAATAAAACTTTAGGACTTTATTTATCAAAATCAAACCTTTGCGTCTTATAAGCAAGACGAGGAACATCATAATACGCATGCATCTGTGTCGTTGTAAATAATGCTACCGTCTTCGCGTGTGCACGTACACATGCGCGCACGTACACGTGCGTGTGCACCTATACGTGCGCACATACACGTAAACGCACGTACGTGCGTGCGTGCGCATGTACACGTGCGTGCGTGTACGTGTGCACGTACACGTGTGCACTTATACGTGCGTGCGTGCGTGCACATACACGTGTGTGCATGCGTGCGTGCGTGTGCACGTGGGTGCGTGCGTGTGCACGTACACAGAATACATGTTACAGGGGTAGAAATTAACCTTTGAACACGGGAGTCCAACGGACTCCCTACCCTCAAAAACAGGGAGTCCGCAGCAAAATGAGGGAGTCCGCAGCAAAATGAGGGAGTCCGCAGCAAAATGAGGGAGTCCGCAGTCTGGGGTTCAAAATTAAAGATATTAACAATAAAGCATGTGCTTATTTTTAAGATTCATGCAGTTGCAGGTCTGCCAAATTTTCATTGGACATTAGCTGAAAAAATACGGTAATTGCACGAGGCCGTGCTCTGGAACAAACTAGTTAGTATAGCAGAATTTTCAGGGAGTCACACGGACTCCTGCACATATGTCAAATCAGGGAGTCCGACAGTAAATCAGGGAGTATTTGACTCTGGACTCCCGTTAATTTTGCACCCTGCATGTACATAATATACGTACTGAACCAAGAACGCACGCCGCACTCGAGATTTCATCGATTTTTTTTCACAAATGACCCGGTGACCTGTAACGTCACACAACCCCTTGGCTAACTACGAACTGTCTTAATATGATTGTACTACTGACTGTACATTGCCAATGGCAATATCAATAACTAGTTATGAATCAAATCACAAATGCTACACTGCCTATAATATAAATCAAGAGTAGATAATAACACAAGAGTAACACACCCGATTCCCGCATTTTTAACCGATTTTTCTCATCAAAATTTGCCACCAATAAAGAAGTAAGTGTATACGTTCCTCAGCTTATTATGACCACTAATCACTCACCTTCGTGGTACTGATATTCGTTTACATATATATATAAATATATATATTTGCTAGCGTATTGCTGTAAATCGTAATCTTGCACGAGCTGAATTCGCACAATTTACCGTTATTGTGTAGACCTGTTCAGCCATAATTTGAAGCTATAGTGGCGCCAATATTTAGCAACGGACTGTTTCCAAATCATTCGTGCCCCGATAGGGGTTTAATGTACTTGATTACCTGCGCGTGCGTAATGTGATACTTACTGCAAACTACTACAGAGAATATTGTTATTATTGTATTATTACTTATGTAAGATAGTGCTAAGAATAAAATCACGTTTTATACGATAAATCGCGGTTCCTCACGAAATCAAAATTCGAAATTTAGATTGTCTCTCAACCCTATCGGGGCACGAATGATTTGGAAACAGTCCGTTGCTAAATATTGGCGCCACTATAGCTTCAAATTATGGCTGAACAGGTCTACACAATAGCGGTAAATTGTGCGAATTCAGCTCGTGCAAGATTACGATTTACAGCAATACGCTAGCAAATATATGTAAACGAATATCAGTACCACAAAGGTGAGTGATTAGGCCATCCTTAAAAAATTCTATGTTTGCTGTCCCCCAACCCATAATTTTTTTAGTGGGTAGGTAGGTAAGGTCATTTTTTGTGTGAGGCATAATAGTTATTTTAAGTCTGTCCTCATGTTTGCCACACATGCTTTGTATTTCAGTCTTAACTATGAAAAATGCAAAAAAAAATATGGAACCCAAAATGTCAAAAAAAACTTTTGGGTCACGGCTATTTTGGTGGGTTGGTCGGAGGACAGCAAACCTATAATTTGTTAAGGATGGCCTTAGTGGTCATAATAAGCTGAGGAACGTATACACTTGCTTCTTTATTGGTGGCAAATTTTGATGAGAAAAATCGGTTAAAAATGCGAGAATCGGGTGTGTTACTCTTTTGTTATTATCTACTCTTGATATAAATGTACTATTGACTGTACATTGCCAATGGCAATATCAACTAGAAAGAAGGCACTCATGGAGTCTGAATCGTCCGCATACGCGAATACTACACCTGTGATATTTTGTAGGCTGAGGTTGCTACTTGTACTGGATGAAGATAACCTTGGTTTGTTTTTTGTACTGAACCGATCGACTATCTGCCTGTGCTTTTTGTTTTTAGATATTTACGTGCATGTACGTATGATATTCATGGTGGGATGTCATTTATTTATGGGTTTCTTTTAGCTCCCAGGATTTGTTAATTCTAATAGAACAGAAATGCACACTCAGACATACATGTAACTTACAAAGCAGATATATTGATTCATGTTTAATGCACATTTAACTACATTTATATTGTACAAGCAATTAAAACAATGAAAATAGGGTAATTGTGTACGTGTATATTTGTATGATATCTGCAAATGTGCTACGAACTGGTTTCTTCTACAGCGTAGTGAACACACTGCCACACACAACACGCCTGGAAATACTGCCTGGAACACCCGCCCCGCGTTAGCAATGGTACAGTCCTTCCGCTATGACCCAGTGTTGGAAATATACTTAATGACAATATACTTGATTATTATATGATAATAAGGTCAAGGTAACTCAGAATCAATAGGATTCCAGCACTCCATAAGATGCACATGTGGACCAAGATTGATGTGCCTACCTCTTACGGTTGCAAAGATATCGAGTGGACAGACACACACACATGTACATATGTTCATGCACACATGTACACACACGGACATATATTCAGGGGTGGCAGACTTTGATGACATTCGAGTCCTTCGCCACCCCCGTGCTTCATCTGTCAAATCATGTATTGTGACCTGTCATTCTAATATCTTCCGTTGTACACTGTATGTCAGGGTTCTCCAAGAGCACTTATAGCCTGGCGGCCCGCCAGGCTACTGTCGAGCCCCGCCATCCTAAAATGCACCCGCCGCTATAAATATCATAGCCCCCGGACCCCCCTAGAATGCAAACCGCCTTCGGCGATTTGCAACTAGGACCGTAAAGGCAGCAGCCCCATGCTATAATGAAAAAGCTTGAAAAACCCTGTATGTATGTCTTATGCACAAATAAACATCTTTCAATCTTAAACACACACACACCGCCGCATACATACAAGCGAGCACGAAAACAATATCCTGCGCTGCACCACAGGCACTTGGAACTGCTCAATAAAAATAAAAAAAGGTGAATAATAAACACAAAATGTATTTACTACTAAAGTCTTACTGTTTCTCTACTCTATTTTGCCTATTATTGCCGATAATTACCTGTAAATGTCGGTCAAATGCTCACCTGCAACACACAAGTACACCACACGCACGCCCTGTGCACAAACAACAAGAAGAGAGTGTTCTCTTCTTATTGTTGTCAATGTTAAGAACAAGAAGAAGAGTTCTTGTTTGTGCACAGGGCATGCGTGCGTGTTGCAGATGAGCATTTGACCAGCATTTACAGGTAATTATCAGCAATAATAGGCAAAATAGAGTAGAGAAACATTAAGACTTTGATAGTAAATACATTTAGTCTTTATTTACCTTTTTTAAATTTTTTATTGAGACGTTCCAAGTGGCCTGCATGTGTGCTGCACTACCTCAGTACCATGTGCGAGAATAATAGACTGAGTTGGCCGTGGCCTACGGCGACGGTGTCAGGACGAGGAGCCGCTGGCTATGCGTCGCGGAGGTACTGGACATCGCATCATCACACCAGTGATCTTGCGACACGTACACGCATGACTTGCGCACGGGACGCTCTGCTGGCATTGCCGGAGTGATGTCGTGTGTGCGTGAGTGCGATGCCGTCCGTAGTCGAAGAGTGGCTGTGCTGTGTGGCACAGCAGCCCTTGGCAGGACTAAGTTTCAAGAAGAGTATAACTCACTATAAGAGCGAAGCGCTTCGCTCTTAATATAGTCTTAAAGTTATACTCTTCTTGAAACTTGAGCCTCCAAGGGCCTGTGGTGTGTGAGAGAGAGAGAGAGAGAGAGAGAGAGAGAGAGGAGAGCAGATGAGAGGACAGAGAGAGAGGAGAGAGGGTGAGACGAGAGAGAGAGGAGAGAGAGAGAGAAGATAGAGATGATGAGAGAGAGAGGAGAGAGAGAGAGAGAGAGAGAGAGAGAAGAGAGAGAGAGAGAGAGAGAGGTGTATGTGTGTGTGTGCGAGAGAGAGATTGTCCCGTTGCGCAACCATGCGTGTACGCGAGTCGCGCGATCAGCCGATCACTGCGTGAGTGGATGTCCGGATGCGTAGCCTGGAGGGCCCAAGGATAGAGAACATGTATCCCAATAAAACCAATGTGCCTAACCCTAACCCTAACCCTAATTCTAACCCTAATTCTAACCCTAACCATAACCCTAACCTATTATATTGATATAATATTATATTTATATTGATGTAAATGCCATTGGTTTTATTGGGATACATGTTCTCTATCCTTGAACCGCCTGGAGGCTAGGCGACCGGTTCCGGACGCGTAGCCACTGCGTAACTCGTTATGAATAAAATCACAAGTCAAATGGTACACAGCCTACACTACATAGACCAATATATTGTGCCCTAAAAAATTTTTTATTCTGATGTTATCCTAACCTATTATATTGATGTAATATTATATTTATATTGATGTAAATTACATTGGTTTTATTGGGACCCATGTTCTCTATCATTGAACCACATTTGGCCGGGCACAATTTATTGGTCTATACACTACGCAGCATAACCTAGTAGTAGTACTAGTACTGTAATATTTGTTTTAGGCCATGATGATTGAAGGCTATACTGTACCCTATTGCAAAAACATTTTTAACAATACAAATTCTGTATCGCAGAGAGGAAAAGCATCTACGTATGACGACACTTTAGAACAAATCGCCAGAACTTTGCTTTGGTGCGAGGTGGGGAAAGCGAATTGTCACGTGTTTTCCGACGTCAGACCGCATCACGCATATAAATCAAGTGACAGAATGCAGTCCCGTATGAATGAACAAGACTAGTAATATCTCAACAGAAACAAACGTCAATGATCAACTATTCATATAGAAAATTTATTTAACAGTAAAATCACGTCATATCTCTGCTAGTATAAAATGATTACATGTTTTTTTACTTCGCGGATAAATCTTTCGAACTAATATGACGTTATCCGGTCGATGATGCTTCCGGAGTAATAGCGAACTTCCGGCTGCATGAAAACAAACTCTGAAATTTGCTTTAATTTTAGGGAATACACGGCTGGTACTTGCCCTAAGTCGCCATAAAAGGTAGGAATGCGTAGTTAATATGCCGTGCATTTTGTATTGAGCTGTATATGTAAGCGTAGTCAAGAACTGGTGATTTTGCCGACCCAAGCCATCTCACATGCTGTTTCCTGTTTCATTGACATTGTGGAAAATGGCGACTGAACAAAATCCGGATCCGTTTGTATATTGTTAGGAATATGTCGCCGTGCTCATGTAATTTCGCCGACTTGTTCGATATGAAACAGCAGATTCCTGACAAATCGTACGACCTGTCTCTAGTTTATATGTTCTTTGGCTGGTAGAGTACTGCATCTACTAAAGCTATGTCTTTTCTTTGTACGCAATTATTCAATTTCAAATGTGTTCAGTTTTGTGTTCTCGTACGCGTCAACCAAACCGGAAATGAAGCATTCTTCAAATGTTTTCGCGAAATTATGCTTAACGCATATTTAGTGAATATTCAGCCGTACGTTTAGTGTCAAATCTCTTTGTAATCTAACATAATTTAGGAGAGCCGTGGTAGTCCACTACACACTGTCACTAGTTAGCGTGTCCACCGTTCTCATTGAACTTTTTGTGAAGTACCCGGCCTATGGGCTGTATCAGTGTATGGCCTATGGACGTGGATGTTCGTCCAAGCATCGGACACCTGTTCGTATGCACTATTCGTCTGAGCAGTTGTTGCGCATGCGCTGTTCATATTGTATTACATAAATGTAATATAATGCTAGTCTAGGAAGGAGCATACTACCGAACCACGCCTAATCTCTAACCCTACCACTAATCCTACACCAAACCCTAACCCTAACACTAACTATAAACCGACTCGATTTGCTTATATTATATACGCGAGTGATAGGACCAAACACTATCTATGGTGTATAACCACATACGCAACGCATCAGGGGCTAATAATGACAAATTTGTCATTATTAGTTCCTGAACGCATGTATGCAGGGGCGTCACAGCCGTAGGGCTGCCGTAGCAAAACGCTACGGGCCCCCAGCCTAAAGGGCAAAAAATCATAAATCTAAAGGGTAAATAGCATTTTAGAGCGTCTAGATTTAAAAATTGTTTGGGGGGAGACCCCCCAGACCTCCCCTTCACACTTCCTACCTCCGGCACTCGTGCCGTGCGCCTGCTACATGAACAGCGCATGTGCAACAACTGCTCGGACGAATAGCGCATACGAACAAGTGTCCGATGCTCGGACGAATATCCACGTCGTTGGCCTATACAGTAGACTATAGTATACATACTATAGTATTCCATAATTTTATTTAAAGTTATACTACCAGTAGGCAGTACCACTACTAGACTGACTAGTCACTAGTACTAACTAATAGTAATACTAGTTACTAGTATAATAAGTATTACCAATGGTAGGGACAGTGATTTTCCGCGATTGTGGAAAACGGACGGAAAAGATGTTTTCAAACGAAAAAACGTAATTTGAACATATTACAACATGGAAATTTCAATAAAATCACACAAAAACAGTTGACAATAGCATTGGTAATGATATGGTTTACATTCAGACAAGTTTCAGAGTGAAATGACTTACAATTACGACTTTTGGTAGCCCTGTGTTTCGGTGCCGGTTCCGGTTTCAAAGGTTGTACCAAATACTTTTTTTTCATGCAAATATTTGTAAACGGAATTTTGCATTTTTGGTGTGTACAATCTATGGCAAAACGGAATTTCCATTTTTTCTTTACTTTGAAACGGAATTCATGATTTTGCCAAACGGAAAAGGCAATTTTTTGAAACGGAAAATCACTTTCCCTACAATGGTAATAACATACTAGTACTCTATACACAATCCTAGTTTGGGACCCCAGCCCTCATTTTCGCAAATGTGCTAGACTAATCCAGGTTGCTAAACTAAGTTTGAGCTATTGCATATATATATTCAGTTCAGTTGCTTTCCAGTACTTCACGAGTACTAGCTGTATTATGTGACAGGTGTAGGTGTAGGTTCAGGACATGCCTGTGGAAAGGCAATATATTTTACTTGAAATTAAAACCTACCTACCACAGGGCTCTCAAGGGGTAGCTTTAAAAATGAATGAGATTTATTTTGAATCAGAAAATTTAAGGCCTTAGCTTTCGTGCCCCTCCCCCGGTAGGAAAATTTTGTGGTGCGCTACTAGTAATAAATGTCGAGATTCCTGTGCCTTGTGTCCCGCGTTTTTTGGCAAAGTTCAGCTAGACCCACTCCACGCAACAAAGAAAAACTGGATTATTGCAATTGCATGAGATTTTCGGGGACTATCAGAAATGTGCATGCAAGCGTGAGATTGTGCTGAAGTGAGTCTCACGCTTAATGCATGAGGCTTGTGAGCCCTGCAACCACATTCTCTAAAAAAATTAATCTCCTAATTTGAGATGTAACAATTTACTAAATAAGTGTTACACCTCAAATTAGGGGATAATTTAGTGTAGCAGCAGTGCCAAAATATATGCAGTATCGTGGGATGGATGTCCCCTTAACAGTTAAAACATTAAGCTCTCTCAGTGATTGGAGTTGTACCCTTACTGCTTATTATTATCACCAAGCATTACTTGGTGAACTACCAAGAAACTCCCATTGCATTACAATGCTTTTTATTTTCCATGTCAAACACACAGGACCTCAGACCAATCTGAGTCACAACTGTACTCACCAGTATGTCATTGGTGGATCTTGGCAAGAGGCTGTTGGATGCATCCAGGAGAGGTGACACAGAGGAAGTTAGAGTACTCATGACTAATGGAGCCCCTTTCACAACTGACTGGGTATGTTAGTTAGTTCAGGGGGACAAATACTTTAAAATTTGAGAGTATATTGTGATACCTATTGCATAAAAATAGTTTATGCATGATTATTTATATCATCAGACATTCATTTATTATTAGATATCACCGAGTTTTAATATAATGGATGTTGTGTACTGCCGAGAAATCATAACTTTGCTCTAACTCTGTAGCCCTTCGCTACGCCTCAGAATAGTATCTACATGGATAGAGCTACTTACAGGGATGAGAATTGTCCGCCGATCGGCGGAATTCCGTCGATTTGACAGCCGCGTGAATCGTGCAAATTCGGTGGTAAAAAAGGAAAAGAAAAAGGGGAAAAAAGGAGAATATATATTTTTTTTTGGGGGGGGTGGTGATGACTATTTCTGTTTCAAATGGCTATTCCAATCAATCCAATATAATATCATTAATATTTGTTTTGACTTCAGCACCAACCAATTCTGCCCGTTGTATGTTTAATTTGTTAAACTGCTCGACAGGTAAACATATAAGTGTACTGCCTGTGAACTTTTAACATGGTTTGAGTAAATTTTTTATCACATGACTTTTATATTT
>NW_014577121.1:118012-136730 GCF_000485595.1 Priapulus caudatus | reverse complement strand
CGTTTAATGTTAAAATCTGCTAGACAGGTAAACATTAGTGTACTGCCTGTGAACTTTTAACATGGTTTGAGTAAATTTTTTATCACATGACTTTTATATTTTTATTATTCATGCTTGAAAGAAATGTTATACTTGTTTTCTACCAGTTTAATGTATATAATATTGTTCTAAAGCCATTATGTACAGTTGCTAGTTAGCAACAAAAGGTCATGGGGAAGGCCTCAAATCTGTTGTTAAAATATATTATTAATTACGAGTATGGCTTTTGCAATACCTAAATTGAGCTAGAATGTATCTCCACATGGCCTAAAGATGTCGTTACAGAGTATATTTTTCTCAAAAAAAATTCTGGGGGATCCACAGACCCCCCTTGGGGGAGGGGTCACCCCTGCCTGCACCTTCCCCAATTGGCGGCTACGCCGCCTCGTACTTGTCCTTTCGTTATATTTTCCTCTTTTTTTCCTTCTTGCTGTTCTCATCCCTGTACTTAGGTCTGTGCTGCGCACCTGACTAAGTGACCCTTACCTTAATTTAAGTTAACCTTACCTCTTAGGCAAATATGGAATTGTGGATCAAATCTCCTTTCGGCAACGCTTCTCTAGTATCCCGTCTCATCTGGATTATTGGAATTGCGTGAGATTTTCGGGGACTATCAGAAATGTGCATGCAAGCGTGAGATTGTGCTGAAGTGAGTCTCACGCCTAATGCATGAGGCTTGTGAGCCCTGCAACCACATTCTCTAAAAAAATTAATCTCCTAATTTGAGATGTAACACTTATTTACTAAATAAGTGTTACACCTCAAATTAGGGGATAATTTAGTGTAGCAGCAGTGCCAAAATATATGCAGTATCGTGGGATGGATGTCCCCTTAACAGTTAAAACATTAAGCTCTCTCAGTGATTGGAGTTGCAACCTTACTGCTTATTATTATCACCAATCATTACTTGGTGAACTACCAAGAAACTCCCATTGCATTACAATGCTTTTTATTTTCCATGTCAAACACACAGGACCTCAGACCAATCTGAGTCACAACTGTACTCACCAGTATGTCATTGGTGGATCTTGGCAAGAGGCTGTTGGATGCATCCAGGAGAGGTGACACAGAGGAAGTTAGAGTACTCATGACTAATGGAGCCCCTTTCACAACTGACTGGGTATGTTAGTTAGTTCAGGGGGACAAATACTTTAAAATTTGAGAGTATATTGTGATACCTATTGCATAAAAATAGTTTATGCATGATTATTTATATCATCAGACATTCATTTATTATTAGATATCACCGAGTTTTAATATAATGGATGTTGTGTACTGCCGAGAAATCATAACTTTGCTCTAACTCTGTAGCCCTTCGCTACGCCTCAGAATAGTATCTACATGGATAGAGCTACTTACAGGGATGAGAATTGTCCGCCGATCGGCGGAATTCCATCGATTTGACAGCCGCGTGAATCGTGCAAATTCGGTGGTAAAAAAGGAAAAGAAAAAGGGGAAAAAAAGAAAATAAATAATTTTTTCGGAGGGGGGGGGTGATGACTATTTCTGTTTCAAATGGCTATTCCAATCAATCCAATATAATATCATTAATATTTGTTTTGACTTCAGCACCAACCAATTCTGCCCGTTGTATGTTTAATTTGTTAAACTGCTAGACAGGTAAACATTAGTGTACTGCCTGTGAACTTTTAACATGGTTTGAGTAAATTTTTATATCACATGACAATTTTATATTTTTATTATTCATGCTTGAAAGAAATGTTATACTTGTTTTCTACCAGTTTAATGTATATAATATTGTTCTAAAGCCATTATGTACAGTTGCTAGGTTAGCAACAAAAGGTCATGGGGAAGGCCTCAAATCTGTTGTTAAAATAATATTATATTACGAGTATGGCTTTTGCAAATACCTAAATTGAGCTAGAATGTATCTCCACATGGCCTAAAGATGTCGTTACAGAGTATATTTTTCTCAAAAAAATTCTGGGGGGATCCCACAGACCCCCCTTGGGGGAGGGGTCACCCCTCCTGCACCTTCCCCAATTGGCGGCTACGCCGCCTCGTACTTGTCCTTCGTTATATTTTCCTCTTTTTTTCCTTCTTGCTGTTCTCATCCCTGTACTTAGGTCTGTGCTGCACCCTGACTAAGTGACCCTTACCTTAATTTAAGTTAACCTTACCTCTTAGGCAAATATGGAATTGTGGGGGGGGGAGATTTATGGTATGTCACACATTCTTTCTTATAGTTTGAAGGCATGTGTGGGTTGACATGCATTAAAGGCAGTGTTTCCCCTGCATTGACACAAGCGAGGCGGGCCGCCTTACTAAAATTCTCAGCCGCCACACAGAAATTTGTCCAAAATACCACCTCACTGATGAAAATCAGTGTTCTTCCATCAATAAACTACACATTATTGAACTAAAATCTAAATAAAGCTTCAAACGTAAAGCACAAAGCCGCGTACTTACGATACTGTCAGCACGCGTGACGCGAATCTTGGCAAGGTCTATAGATAAACACAGGTTAGGAAGATGATTGGCCACGTACTTGAGCGCCACAGGCGCCATGTTGAATCCAGCAGCAAATTAAGGGTGCTATACCTATATATATGCATACATACACATGGGTGTTCGTTTGTATTCTACACTGGTCAGGAAAGTGCTTTCGTTGAAATAAAATTGCATTTCATGCTGTTAAGCGTTATTAATGCAAATGAGAGCATATAAAAATAATTAATAAATAATATAACTAATATTTTTTTTAATCTTTGGTTGAATTATTAATTTTTTAAATGTATGAACTTCAAATTCATACGATCATTGATACACAGAAGATAAATATAACCGGAAGCTTCAAGATCTTTGCCACGCTCCAGGTATTTGCCTCGTTTTCGATGGTATTACTATTTTTAATGTGAACACTTGTATCATTTCATGTTCATAGTTTACTTGTTCCTTTTGACAACTTGAAAGAGTGATTCAAGAGTCTCATATATAATGTGTTCAGAATAGCTTAGAATGCACCAAATTGCACCTTTTTTTTATTCCGTGGGAGCATGCCCCCGGCCCCCCCCCCTAGCATGGCGACCACCTTTGGTGCTCGCTTTGCTCGCTCCTCGGATAGCATAACCACCAAAACTAATTTTACCACCTCGCCAACCTTTTTGGCCACCTGGGGCTGAAAGGCATGGGAAGAACCCTGATATATAGGATAGGTCATAGGAAAATGCATATGAATAAAGAACCTGACAATTTTTATTGTAGCTTGGCACATCTCCATTGCACATGGCAGCACAGTATGGTCATTTAGAGACAGCTGAGGTGCTGCTGCGAGCTGGCATTAGTCGTGATGCTAGAACTAAAGTTGATCGCACCCCTCTCCATGTTGCTGCGCAGCAGGGGCATCTAGAGATAGTGGAACTGCTTCTGCAGCATGGGGCAGATGTTGATGCGAAAGATATGGTATGTAATATGTTGCTGTGATAAAATCTTGCCCAGCTTAAATTTTAGGGACCCAGATTTTCACATGTAGCTCCAAAGTTTGGGATTCATATTCTTGGAAATTAACACGAACCTGGTGCTGTGTTATGCATGCGTTATGCACATTTGCAAGTATTTTCCAACAAATTTCTAGTAGTTATGGATATAGAACAAGAGCTCATAATAGAGAAGAGTATGACACCGTTTTTACAGCGTTTGCATAGTTTTTAACTTGTAAATATTCTATCAATATGTGAATAAATATATTCAAACTTTACCTAGTTTTCGTCTATGATTCTCCCTTAATCATATGACACCACCAATTTACCTGAAAATCGTATACATGTGTTCTTCAAAAAAGTTATTTGAATACGACACGGTTTCACACAGTTTTCCCAAATGATCGCAAAGGAGAATCATAAACGAAAACAAGGTAAAGTTTGAATATATTTATTCACATATTGATAGAATATTTACAAGTTGAAAACTATGCAAAATGCTGTTAAAACGGTGTCATACTCTTCTCTATTATGAGCTCTTGATATAGAATGAAGTAGTTTCCATGCTAGTGGTAAAAGAATGTATCAGTATATTAGGAAACAGTAAGTGAATTGTACTGGCGTAACCTTAGCACTCAGACCAAAGTGATATCACAGATTATGAATTGTTCACCTATGCATAGAAACCTTTAAATGCTGGACGAAGTGATGAAATGTCATGAGGTCATGACCGACTGACCTTCTGTGGCCTAACATTATTTTTACTCGCCTTGGGTTACTGGGCGAGTGTAAAGTTTTAGTACTGTAAATTGCGCAACGTATTCTTGATAATCATACTAGTAGTCTCATTAGTGTCCAGGCTGCGAAATTAACGGGAGTCCGGAGTCAAATACTTCCTGATTTACTGCCGGACTCCCTGATTTGACATATGCAGGAGTCCGTTTGACTCCCTGAAAATTCTGCCATACTAACTAGTTCGTTCCAGAGCACGGCCTCGCAGAATTACCATATTTTTTCAGCAAATGTCCAAAGAAAATTTGGCAGACGTGCAACCGCATGAATCTTCACTATGCACATGATCTTTAATTTTGAACTTCAGAGTGCGGACTCCCTCATTTTGCCGCGGGCTCCCTCTTTTTGGAGGGCACGGACTCCCTTGTTTAAAAGTTAATTTCCACCCCTGGTGTTTATATAATGATAATCTTGTTGTCGATAATAGGTTGTTGTTTTCTATTTGATCAGAATACCAATACTTGGCTGCCATTTTCATTTCAAGTACCTTTTAATACAGAAAGGTTTTGATAAGAAATATTAACAGGTGTGCATTCCGGGTTCGAAATTAAGGGCAACAAGCACCAGTTTTGCTACCTGCAATGGTCAGTTAACCTACGTTACCATTCATATTTTATTCAATGTGCAACTTTGATTAAGCATGTGTGACTATATTTAAAATTGACGAATCAGGGACAAAAGGCTAGAAAGCCAAACCAACTTTCTTATTTTAGGGACGGGGACAATAAGACAGTATTGTTGGGGTGGGATGAACTAGAAGCTATGTTTTTCCCAAGTGTCTGCCTGTGTGAGTAAGTGGGTTGCCTGCTTTTTTCTCTGGCAGCAACTACTTGCTGCCTGGCAAAGAAGTTCCTTTTTAACCCTATACATGCATCACCTTTTTCGTATTCTTATAAATTGTAAATCACCTTCCTAGTGAGTCCTTTGAAATCCCTTGTTTTCCACACGATTTTATAATGATATATGCCTAATCTCTACAACCCTTTAAAATAATATTGCTTGCTAGTAGGTTATTTGTTTTATGCAAAGGTGTGTATAGCCTCTTAGTAATTTGTACAATTTCTGTAATCCAAGTGATTTAACTTGCAGATAAAAATGACACCTCTCCATTGGGCTGTGGATAATGAAAATGTGCCCGTGATACGTATGCTGCTGAAAAATGGGGCTGACATCACAGCACTCAACAAGTTTGACAAGACTCCTTTAGACATTGCATCAGATAGTGGAGCTATGCATATACGAGAAATTCTTCTGGATGTAAGAAACCACTTCTTCGGAGCTGAATATAGTTATTTAACTTATTTGCTCAGTGAATCAGAAATAGGCATTGAAGAAGCCACCACAATCAACTTCATAATTGCCGTTTTTTATTTTCGTGCAAAATACTTTTCCTGGCTATTATGTTTAATCACGACTGACTAAGAAAAAAACACATCTGTGTTGTCAGATGTCCTCTAACATTGCTCAGTTACAAATATTTGGCTTTAGGTTGGTTATTAATATTAATTATCAAGTGGAGTTGTACACAAAGGAAAATGTACATCTTTCTGCACTATATTCACGAGAAATTTTGTTAAAAAGGCCTTCGGCAGTGGGTAGTTAAAATGTAATAAGTGGGCATATATTTTTATTGCGAGGTGCCTTCTACTGAATTAGGCCGCAATATGCGGTTTTTCAGTATAGTGTGTTGAACTTTAATAAGTAATTTATAGTCACGTGTATTTACAAAAAATATTTATTATAATTTTTTTTCTACAGAATGCAACTTTTCATGAGACTATAGCTGAGCCAGAAGAAGTGACCATTGCAGAACCATCAATGGTTGAAGTAAGAGAAGACACAGAGCAGCCATTGACAACGATGGTGTCATCCAGATTAACACCGATTCCAATTAAAACTGAGAAGCCATCTCCAAAGCCAGCCAGTAAAATTGTTCTCAGCCCTGCCATGGTGACACTTGCGAGTCGAGCACGGAAAAAGAATGGAAGTGGAGGTACGTTGGTGTTTTTTACACCAACCAAGCATATTTAATAGTAGTGTGTTATCCTAAAACCAATTTGAGCTAGCAGAATATTAGCATATATGCATTTCTTAGAAAAAAAGCTGAACCATGTTGCCTCACCCCCCAATTATACAGTGGTATTGCCCTCTGAATACAAGAAGTGAATGCATGTTTATTGATGTGGATGCTTCTTACAGATACGGTTGACCAGAGCAGTACTTCAGTGTTAGCAACACTAGCAGCTCTTGCTGAAGCAACAGCGCCTCTATCAAGTGCTACGTCTAGTAAGTCTTAACCATCCTTACATGTGCGTGTAATCGTAAATGGATTTGGTGTGTCTTGATGTGTTGCTGTTAATGTTGCAGTTAACATGTAATGTTGTCATGCAGATAAGCTGTTCTTTGTACAATTAATACGTATTTGTACGTTATGCATGTGTATTTACAGAATTATGTGTTACTATCGCTATTACGTTATATTAGAATTATGCATTTCATTTTATTTTATCAGTGAAATTTACTGTAATCCTGGTGATGGTAAATTTTCTGTTAATTAAGATGCGAGCGCCGCAGACACTCTGCAGTGGCTTCAGACTCATGGTATCACGTTCGTATCGACCGATAGCACCCAGGCGCAGCTGTCGGCTGCACTCAATGACGGTCAGCAGGTTACTTTGTCTGGTATGCTTTATTACAGTGTGTTTCTCATGTCCAGATGTAGTTCCTAACATGGTTGATTTAATAATGGTTTAATTAATCAATAATCCTTTCTGGTGTGTCCTGTTCATCTAGTGCTGTCCAAGTAAAAACCATCTACTATGTCATGCCTGCCTTAAAAAATTTATGTATTAGGCAATAATTATATAAGATTATTAAAATGTTCCTAGAAATTTCCATTTCCATGGTAAAACAGATATAACTAGACAGAGTGCACTCACGGCGAGTGCATACCTCCGCCAGCGACATACGACTGGCGAACACACGAATAACCCACGATATACGCCAGCGTACTGGCATGTACACGCTGGCTTGCTGCTCGCTCACTCGTAGCAGCCGCTCGTTGCTGCTGCTCGCTCACATGTACACGCTCGCTGGGTCGCTGCGCTGGCTGGCTCGCTGACTCGACGCGCTAATATCGATCGCGCGACACACAAACACACTAACGCACGAGAGCGATCACATAACCTCCAACTCCGTTGGGCGGAGTTAATTATTACGTCTCTCGTTAAGAATGATTTAATGAATAAACACTGCACTCAAATTTCAGAAGCAGGAAAGCTTGCACTGCGGTGGGCAAAAGAACAGTCGGAATCAAAGGAATTGAAAAACTCAATATCACTAAATAGATCTCCTGGCCAAGCAGATTCCGAGCGACAGTTGTATACAATAGTAACTGACCAGACAACAGATGAGAGCGCCCCTTTGGTTGTGTCTGTTGCAAACTGTGAAGGTAATGGCACACAATCATTCAGTGTATGTTCAGATGTTCGCTTCGTAAGCTTTTGTATTTCGTCTTCATGTGTGCCATAATCTGTTTCATAAAATAAATGGAATGATCTCGAAGATTTACCGTGAACAAGAAATGTAGCTACTTAATTTCTTCGTATAGCTAACGACAACATACACTGGAGCAACAATGACCAAACGTAACATTTAATGTCATTTCAGACAATTAGGAACTATATGACTGTTGCACACACATGTAGTAACATCCAGCAACAAGTGAAGACAAATATATTTAGAATCATTTCTAATTTCCTGCAACATCATATAATACGACATAGATTGCAATAGCATGTCTTTCACCGTGTGCAGTATGTATGTAACGACGTAACAAATGTAATGACTACAACTATAGCGTTTCTAAGCACTTCACACAGTTAGTCATTGTTCTTTTTTTGCTTGATATAGATGAGCTCCATGCGAAAAAGGTAAACAGTGAGGACTTGACTGAAGAAATTGTGAACGGAGAAAACTCAATAGACGCACTGCGGCGTCAGCTGGAAGAGGCCAAGCGACAGACAGAACTGTTCAAGACTCAGTTGATGAAGAAGGAACAGGAGGCATCAGAATACAAACGTAAACTATCCCAGCTAGAGAGCACTTCAGGTTCCTCATAGCAGGGATAGGAGCTGAAAATGTCTATTGTTGGTATAAGACAAGACATGTACAGGGACCATCAGTCATTGTAGAACTTGCCTATATGTAGCTTAGAAACTACTCGTAAGTACAAAGTTGTATTTTTCAATTAATGGTGCCATTGCTCTGTTGTCATAATTATGTTTGGACGCGACATAAAATGAGAACGTGTATATAAACTTCTTTTAATGAACTAGCTACTCATTTAAACAATTTTATTGTATTTTGAAAGCAAGCATAGATTGTGGCAGATCAGTTTCTGTTCGGTACCCGTGGGTGTATTATTCTGGCACTGTGAGTGGAATTTTATGTGCAGTTTGAATATGTGGCAGAAAACATTTTATCCGACCATGCCCACGCAAATTAGATTGTATATACTAATTATTGTCGTCTATTGTAATAAGTCCTAGTAGGCAGGGTATGAATGTGAGATTAGAGCGCAAGTATATACCATATTGTCACTATGCTGGTACTGTTGTTACTCTATTTCAAAATAGTCTTGTACACATTAATATACATATTACTGTAAATGATCAGAAGATGTAATATTTTAATGTGCTTATATCAGTGAATATCAGCTGGTGTCCTCATCACTGTAGCCACAGTTAGAGGAATTTCATGAGGACTTAGCTAGCAGTCATCTCAGTGAAAATGTAATTGTGAATACATAGCAACAATGAATGGGGAAATTGTTTTTCATTTGTACAGATATGATGTGACATATTAGATGTGATCAGTAGTGATGTGATCGTCATGTGGTTGTGAAAAGTAATACTAAGAACGATACCAATTTACTACTATGAGTGAACTGAATATTTCAGGTTTAGATGCAGTAGGCTTACCCAGCCAACTTGTGGGAAAAAAACGTGTCATGGACAGCATACCAACATTACTGTTTAATAGATGTAAACAACGAAATTAATAATAAAAAATCATTATAAAGCTCTTTCAATTTGCTCTGAATGTATAATAATTAATTTTAGACTGGGGTCTTAAAATGTATAAACAGAAAATTGTTTAAAATCGTTTAGCATAAAAGCCTAGGTGCTGTCTTTAATCACTGCTACCCTTACTACATACTAACGTGATAACATTTCGTGCTTTGGCCGTGTGCATATAAAAATGAGCATGCTTAAACATATTGAATGAGCACGTTTATAAACATAGTTTTATACAGCAAGCACTAAGCTTTAATATGCCAAAACTGAGCTAATCAGCATCCTTTTTTAAGACGTTACTACATAATGAAAATCTCAACTTAGATTGGCATACACAGAGTTAATGCTATTCTCTATACATTGCTGTAGTAGGCTTCACTGATCAACGGATAGTTACCAGGTCTCCTGCCAATCCATCTAATTACTTTTGACAAGTCTATAGAGATATTAGGAAAATAGCTAACCATTCATGTAGTTATCTAGTTTTGATATGAGATAATATGCACAGTTTTCCTGCCATATCCAACATACGTTATTGGAACTATTCACCTTTCTTTCTTTTTTTCACTTTGACTACTTTTTCTTTCTTTTATATGGTATGGTAGATCACAGTTTATTCCCAAATTGGACAGGCATTTTGTTATATATAATCTACTAAATAAAACTACTCTTTCTTCCTATCAGCCAACACTTGGAAATTCTACTATGCCTTGCTCTGTTATAGTAAAGGCATAACTTATTTCATTTATTCCTTGCTTTTTTCTAATTTATACCTTGCACTTGGGCACTCAAATACATCAAACATGTGTTTTAATAATTCACAACTAAATGTCACTATGGTTCAATCTAGTCCATGGTGTTTATGGTTGCATTTAAATTTAAATCTAAATCCTCTCAGTTGCTTTGGTTGCAGATTTTCCTGTAAAACACAGTTTTTGCTACTTTCCAGCCCAACTTCACTGGTACTAGTCTAAAACAAGTTTTAGTAACCTGTTGTTTCTATTACTAAGGATCTAGAAAATTAAGTTTGTGGGTAATCACACCCTTAAATACCTAGTGAAATGTAAAATTTTCAGATTTTGGAACCATCACCCAATCTCACAAGAAGGTTTGACCAAGCCCTTTTTACTTGTTTATCTGTTACCTCGTTTGCCCATAAAGAGCAGATGACAACATTGGCTTTAGCTAAACGTTCCTCACTTGTCATTTGTGCATCTATTCGCTGTATTGCAGCAGCTTCATCCAAGTTATCTCTCTGCCTTACTCTACTAATAGCTTCACTCCTTGGTATTATGGCTAACCATACTTCATGCACAAATTTGTTCCAGCCAGCCTCAAGTAATACTGCAGCATCGATAGCTACCACTCTACTGCCTTGCTCTCTTAACTGTCCAATCTTCTCTTTAATCATGTGTGCTAGAGCTGGCCATACTATTGAATTAAGCTTATGAAGCTTTTCGCTGTCAGCAAAAACTGTAGCTCCCAAAGACTTCCTGTTAATAAGCCCTTCCTCTGTTAGAATATTGGTTCCAAACTCTTCGATAATCTTGTAGTAAACAGGCTGACCTTTCACATATACCTCATGACCCAGCTCATCACAACTTATGATAGCTGCCCCCAATTTATTTAGCCTCTGGCATATTTTTGATTTGCCACTGGCGATACCTCCAGTAAGACCTATCACATAGGGGTGACTTTGAATTACAGCATTGTTTTGGGGAACTTTGAGCAATGTGCCAAGTAAGCGTTTTCTTGTGTTAGAAGAGCTGATTTTATCCTCTCCTATTTCATTCTGACAAGTTTCATCCAGTATACAAACTGTGTGCAATGCAAGAACTGAAAGCCCCTTTGACTGACGAACTTCATTGACCTTCTCACCGCCTCTTTTCGTTTCATCACTCGTAACGATGCATTGCAGTTCCGGCAGGACAATAGATGGCCCAAATGGATCAATTATTGGTTCCAAGTTATACTCGAGTGTAGGATCCACATCATTAAGAAAAGCCAACAACTTTTCCATGCGTACTTCAATTGGCTCTATTAGTTCATGAAGCTCCTTTTTTGCAATCATCTGTCGAACGGTGACACCGATAGTGAGCCTTTTTCTGGTACGTAAACACGCTTCATTCAGTAATATTTTATGCCCAGCATGAAGTCTGTCAAATGTTCCACCCATCACAGTATGGTCATAGATTTCTTCACTGACTTCCTCTAATGCAGTACTCGTGGATGCAGCAATGCTATGTGAATTATCAGTATCCATATATGAAGGTGGATCACTGTTGTTGGCTTCCACATTTCCTAGATGGGAAATTTTCACATCTATTCCTTTGTTAAATCTATTCTTGACATATTCAGAAAAACTGGCATCACTGTACCCCGGATAGTCGGTGAGTACTATGTCACATTGGTGTTGGAGTGAGATCACACTCTGTCGTGACTTTGCATCAGAAAGTAGAATTCGAACATCCAGCAGGTCCTTAAGTTGGTTTGCTCGCCCATAAAAGAAAGCAACTGTTTTTCTGAGTTCTTTAGTATTTGGCAACAATGTGCACTTGTTCTTATTCTTGCCTGCATTCTGGAAATGACCTGTGTCAAAGTGAACATACAGTACTTTCTCCACACACTTAGTGGAAACTTTTAAGATATCGTCTATCCTCTGCTTCACAACAGGCACAGACGTGAGGAGCAGCAAACTGGTTCTGTGTGTAGCCATCGCACACTCTATGACAAATGCACCTGAAAACCATGAAGATGATTAGTTACGCCTAAACTTACATGAGTTTGAGAGAAACGAATTCCAGTCGCTAACACTTGTATATTCACTATATTAGTATATACTATAGAATATAGATGCACTTGTCCTACTATTACTAATGCTCATAGGGTCTATGTCCCCCAGGGTACTGCCGGAACGTACCCTGGTAACTATCTAGCTGATATGGTTAGGGTTAGTGTTAGGGTTAGGGAGTAGGCGTAGGCGACTCCCTAGACTCGTTAATGGAGTAGGCGAGGTACGGTCCGGCATATTAGATAGTAGTATTTAGTACCAGGTTACATTCCGGTATACCGGACCGTACCCAGGGTACGTTCCGGCAGTACCCTGGGGGACATAGACCCTCTCAGCATTACTAATAGTACTACAATTAGTATACTATTACTAAGTAATACTAGTACTAGTACTACTATCAGGAGTCTATCATTGTATCAATATTGATAGACTCCTGGTAGTTAGCTCTAGATAGCCCGCGTACGGTTGCCGCTGGCCAGCCGGGCCGCTGGCGGGTGGCCGGTTGCTAGCGGCAACCGTACGCGGGCTATAGTTACTACTACTGTGGCTCATAGGGTCTATGTCCCCCAGGGCACTGCCGGAACGTACCCTGGGTACAGTCCGGTATACCGGAACGTACCCTGGTCACTATTTGATATGGTTAGGGTTAGGATTAGGATTAGGGTTAGGGTTAGGGTTAAGGAGTAGGCGTAGCCGACTCCCTAAACAGTAGACTCGTTAGTGGAGTAGGCGAGGAACGGTCCGGCATATTAGATAGTACCAGGGTACGTTCCGGCAGTACCCTGGGGGACATAGACCCTCGCAGCACTACTGGGTACCAAGGAGCTAAATATAACAAGGAGAGGAAGCGCCGCCATATCTGGCCCAAATCTTTGCCATATTTGGCCTAGAACAGATTAATGTTCTATTGTCTCTGGGTTCGGGTCTGCACAGCCATTTCAGCTGATTATATGGTCCATAGATGGCGTCCTTGAGGCGAAAAGCACACAGCCAATCTGCTTCCTCTCCTTGTTATATTTAGCTCCTTGCTGGGTACTAGAGCTACCTGGTACTGGTAGATTAACCTAAAGATTACTACCTTACTAATAGTAGTAGTACTAATACTAATAGTAATATTAATGTAGAGATTTCGGGGGTGTGTAACTCACAGAAGCAGTAGACTAGATCAGGATGGATAGATTGAACTCACAGTATAGATGGAATAACCATATATTGACTAAAGAGAGGATAAGATATAGACAGCACATAGAAAATGCGCACGTCCATGGGTGCAGCCATCGTGGATCATACTATCACTACTACTACTATGGTCGGGGAAAACCAGTGTTTACGCGAAAAGCGATAACGCGATAAATAGAATATAATAATCAACGCGGTTATGTACTAGTGGTCAACATAATAT
Source organism: Priapulus caudatus (assembly GCF_000485595.1). Classification (NCBI taxonomy): domain Eukaryota; kingdom Metazoa; phylum Priapulida; class Priapulimorpha; order Priapulimorphida; family Priapulidae; genus Priapulus; species Priapulus caudatus. The sequence goes on along the minus strand of NW_014577121.1, from coordinate 123,188 downwards.
ATGAGGAGATTTGAATAAAATGAATAGTCTAAGTTGTCGAAGAGAGGAATATTTACTTAGAAACAAGTTGCATAAGATGATACAATCATCGTACCACCCACGGGTTGCGTCAGCAGGTGAAAGCGATTGCACCAGCGAACGAAATCTGCGTGTGTTTTGGCAACGCGTGCTAAACAACGGCATGGAGGGGGACGGGGCCAGCTAGGTATATAAGGCGCACCGAACTGAGCAGCGTTAGCGTTATTTTTCAGGTCTAGGTAGCAAGGATGAGATTGGATAATTTAATTTTCAGCTGAAATTTTAATTAGCAAACAGAGGAGCGAGTAATGCGAGGACCGTAGGTCATCGCCATGCTAGGGGGGTCCGAGGGCATGCTCCCCCGGAATTTTTTTAAAAGAATGGTGCAATTTGGTGCATTCTAAGCTATTCTGAACACATTATAGGAGACTCTTGAATCACCTTTTCAAGTTGTCAAAACGAACAAACGAACTATAATAGGAAATCAGGGGGCTGAAAATAGGGCAAATTTTTTATTAAATGTCTAGACATAATGATCTTTTTCTGTTTCCACCCGTCGCTTGCATTGTTTTACTCAGACATAAGCTGCCTTGCCAAGATTTGAATAAAAAAAACACAATGCGAATGGAACAATCAGTGCATAGTCATGCACACAACATGCACGCAGCAACATGTAAACCCGGCCCCCAGGCCAGGCATGGTCATTACGTGATCAGCTACCTCAAATGTCTGCCCCTCTACTGCAGCCTGGGAACAAGGATTTTCTTTTCTGGTAGGCAAAAACAGATACACTGTATACTTCGCTGTCAGCCTACTGTCTACACTCTACAGTCTACAGTCAGGTGCTGTTGAGGGTATATAATTTAAATTGTTACATTGTTACCCTCCTCCCAATTTTCTCAACGAATTTAGACGTTTCACAAAATCGACCCCTGGGACTGTCAAATCCGCGGATTTCCGCGGATCCGCGGAAGAATCTCATCCCTGAGGTAGGAAGAAGAAGAAGAAGAAGAAGAAGAGAAAGAGGGAGAAAGCATTTTAGGTCTCGAGGAGAGAGATAACAGAGGGACGAGAAGCACGGGTTTTCAGGAAGGAAAGAAGACTACAGGGAAAATGAGGGCTCAGTCGGGATCTTTCACTACAGGTGGAGAAGAACGGGATTTCAGTTAGGTAGAGCTAGGAGTGACTACGAGGGAGACACCCGGGGAGGCTACCTAGGTCTACGCGAAGCGAGAACGAACGTGAGAGGGGAAGACGAAGCCGGCGACGCGTTAATTCTTCAATATTATTATTAGTCTAGTGTAGTGGTTATAGGATTTGCTGCATATACGAATGCAGGGGAATTATTTGTAAACTAGAAGGAAGCAATAAAACTATATTAAAGTTATAACCGTACAGTTAACCGAATCTAACTGTGTTCTGTTCCACTGGTACTACCTGTTATTTGCTACGTGGCATCACCGTCCTGCCTAATATAACGGCAGGAGCGAACACTCAATCCAAACAACTAGGACACGCGTTAGCTATATAACGCCTGTCGTACAGTAGTTGGCTACCCCTAGGGCCACTACACTGGAATAGTAGTAAATACTAATACTAATACGTAATAGTATAGTAATAGTACTAGTAGTAGTAGTACAATTAGCTCTAGTAGTAGTACTATATAGCCCGCGGATCGCTGCCGCAGGCAGCGATCCGCGGGCTATAGTAGGCCTACTACTACTAGAGCTCATAGTACAACATACACAGTTAACTCAGAGTCAGTACTATACCAGTATATGTAGTTACTAAGTTAGTGGGCGTTTTGACTCGCAGTGGATATTTAACCGAAGAACATAACATTAATAGTTTACAGTTCTCTGTTAACCCTTTCAACTCACGTCTCCTTCTTGCTTTGCATTTGTCCTTCCAAGTTCCGATTGTTTACTATCAGAGCGCTGCGATCGCAAAACTGATGTTGCTGGCCATCTGTTTGGAATAAATAAAATATTGACATATTTCACTAAAACGCGTGCGCTCAGCTATCTGTAACCAGAGCACGTGCTCTGCTGTAACTGTAACGACTGGCATGGTAATGTATCACTGATCTCTACTATACTAACGTACGTACGTACGTTAGTATAGTAGAGATCAGTGTAATGTATGCAGTCAGTGGCGGATCCAGGGGGGGGGGTGCACAGGGGCGTCGCCCCTAGATTTTCAGGGCAATGGGTATTTTATATAGATTCAAATTGAATAGATTCTCTATATGTCTCTTTAATATTATATATATATAGATTATATATATATATATATATATATATATATAATATAATATATATATATATATATATATATATATATATATATATATTGTGTGTGTGTGTGTGTGTGTGTGTGTGTGTGTTGTGTGTGGTGTGTGTGTGTGTGTGTTGTGTGGGTGTGTGTGTGTGTGTGTGTGTGTGTTTGTTGTGTGTCGTGCGTGCTCGCGCGCGTATGTGTGTGTGTGGCGAATCACTGAGTGTAAACATTTACTGGAATGCTGACTTTGCATCTGCATCTGGTTCTCCCACATGCAGCTCTGAAGATTCACGTGAGCGATGCTTTTAAATCTATGCTGGACAAGTATGGATTATTAATTTTACACTCGAGGAGCGAGAAGCACACTGGATCAAGGTATGCGTGTACGCGCGTGCAAGTTCTACATCGGTTCTAATGAAATTTGTTTATTATACTAGAGAATAATTTAAGATTTAGAAAAAAAACTCCGAATACTACATACAATTGTGTTCAGCCAAATAAAAAATATTTCAAAACACTTCTAGCCCGATTTCCGGCTCTACCCGACTCTCGCACTTCTCCCCCAAACAAATTACTGATCCCCTATTATGCTACTCACGTACACACATAGGACATACTCATATCAAAAACACATAACCTTTTGACGTGAATTTGTTCATGTGCACAGCTTGTGTAGCTTGTTCGATCATAAGCGCGTTTACGCATTCACATGCATGCGCGTATGCAGTAATAATACCAGGAGTGTCATAATATCAAGAGCGAATTAAGTATGTAATTAATTAACGAATTAAGCGTAATACTAGCAAGTAGTAAGCGAGTAATAAGCGATACTAATAGACTGCAGATGCTAATACTCTACGACCAGAGCCGTATAGAGACTCTCTATATACGGCTCTGTCCACGACAGAGCGAGAGCGCCATCTGTCATGGAGTTTGATGCTAATAGACACGCGTCTGTGCTGTGTTCTATGCAGGGTAAAGGATTGATGGCGACGTACTGGCTAACGGGTTGCACAGAGAGCTCTGGATTGGGAGCAGAGCGACTGCTGGTGACAACGTCACAGAAGAGCTTGAGTGCGACCCACAGTGAATGAGGAATATCATAATTAACACGTCAACTAATATTCATAATTAGGATGGATGATACATAATCATATAATCATAGTCGATAATAATTAAAACGCTGGAGATTTTATGATCAGCGAAGAGGTTTGTATTGTTTTGTGTTTGTGTTATTGTATTGATTGTGCACTATTATCGTGCACTGTTGTGTTTGTATTGCTGATTGATTGCGCACTATTGATTGTTCACTATTAATTACTGTGCACTATTGTGTATCTATTCCTGATTGATTACTGTAGGCCTATTTATTGTGCGTGCCGCGAATTCGTCATTGACATTCGTTTTTAATTTCTTTTTAATTTTCTTTTTAATACGTTTAGTTTTCCGAAATTTAAAACATTCCCGTGGCCAAGCTGTATATAATTATATGTGACCCGGATTGATAGGTCTGATTATAGAACCAGGACAGAGCTCGAACGGAAACGGTCTGAAACCTTTAGGAAATGGGAAAGGAATGCGCTAGACGGATCCTTGTGGGGATTTGACTGCGTATATATCCGTCGACAGCGGCAAAACTCAGTAGTATGTGGTCGTTCCTGTGTATGACGGTTGTTGTTACATTAAATTTTGAAATCACTTCTTCAAACACGTCAACATCGTGGGTGTTTCACGTCGTGCACGTTACATCGTATATTGCAATTTTGCAACTAGGCGATGCTGCAGCCTAATCGTGTACCTACTACAATGTTTAGTAGTGGCCGAACATACAAAGGTACGAGCAGCTCGCCTTGTATTTTTTCCTGTGTAATAATAGACAGCCTATACTGATCTCTACTATGACTGTGATTTGAAGTTTTACCAACTACGCTTGTTTATTTCTAAAGCGTCATGCAACAAATGCTATGGCTTCAAGTTCTATCTATTCTAGACGTGTGTGCGCGCGTGCGTATGCCAATGTAACAAAATTATTCTTCAATAAAAAACATTCCAGACAAACATTAAAACTAGACAAACAAATAGATAACATAAAGCCGTATATGCATAGAACACCATAACATCATCAATATATATTACCAACAAGTGCCGCAGAGCGACAGCGCTCAACTGACGTGTACTGTAGCCAGGTATTCTTCTGATAAACTCACTGGCAACCGAATCCAGTGCGCCTCTCCATGCAACCGCGATATCCGACGCTCAGAAGCAATAATATACTAGGATACACTACTAGGAAGTAAGATACATATAGGATATCTATAATTAAATCTATAAACTCCATGATACTACTAATAAACAGGATCTAAAAATACATATGGGTATCAAGGAACAAATACCTCCCCCGGGAACAAATACACCCCGCGGCTTTACCCCGCCGGACAAATTAAACACATCGAAATATTTACCCAACCCAATGCATTCACCACCGGACAATTAACCCCGGACTCACAGGCAAATAGCAACTTGCACCTAGGAACAACTCGTTCTCGCCCCAAATATACCGACTGTATGAAATTAAGTTACGGTATGGATCTTATCTCCCTCACTTGTCCCAACCAATACACGGTAAATCGCATATGGCTGGCTTACTCAAAGTGGCTGTTGTGCACTATCCTGTTAAGAATACCTCTTAGGCAATGTCTTAGTTGCTTTGGAACACCGACAAAGAATATTCTGTGACCCAATAACAAGAAGTGCTTTGGCCGGAAACAATTACCTCCACCCTCAGGCAATGGAGGATCAGGACATGTTAAGTACTTGCGTCGAGGGTCTTTAGCTTAAGAGAGGCAGTTTCAAGAGCGTAGCCGACGAGAAATCTCTC
>NW_014577121.1:100550-117987 GCF_000485595.1 Priapulus caudatus | reverse complement strand
TACCTTAATCTAACCTTGAGACTAACCCCTACTTCTAACCTCTTCACACTACTAACTCTTTAACCTTCAACTAACCTAACTCTAAACTTCACTACTAACCTTACTCTTACTCTTCCATTCTAACTCTAACCTCTATCTCTCATGCACTAACCCTAATCTAAACCTTCACACTAACTACTCTAATCCTTCACAGTAACGCCTTTAGCACTCTTATCCCTTTCCTCTCACTACTCCTAATCTCCTCTTCCGTATCCTTCACACATCTTTTACACTACTCTAACTCCTTACCTCAGACAACCTGATATCGTGAACTCTAACCTTCACCACTACAGTCTCCTTACACATCTAACCTCTACATGAGCACTCTGTAGCCTACCTACACCCTATACCCTGGACTGCTGCGTACACAGTAATCTGCAATGGCATGATGCCGCGACCAATACTCGCGGATTCGCTCTGCGATGCCGACCAACATAGTCTATTCCTAGCGCATACAGCATGGAAACACCGAGAGATCGCCCTCCCGGGTCAGTATAGCTCCTTGCGGCTCCCTTCATTCGCTACTAGTTGTCCTCTCTTTATGCTTGCTACCTCCCACCTGTGCTTCACACACACTTCTACCACGTTTCTCCCCTCTTGCTTCAATCCAGACTCCCGCTTGGCCTCTATTTCACGTCATCATGAATGCAGACACAAACACTCCCATCCAGCTTCCTCTTCATCTACACTACCTACAATAACAAAACACTAGGACACACATCGCGCTCTGATGCTACTTATAATAGCCACATCACATCCGCTCTCCTACGTGCTCATACTATCTCCTCTCACGCTCGCCGCTGCCACATCCTCCAAACACCGCTTTCCCCACTTCGCTCTCATACCGCACACGGTGACATACCATGAATCGCACCCACGTTATATGAGTCTGTGCTATGTCTGACAATGAATCTGATCGTAATGCATTCGAACTCTCCGGTGAATTTGAGCGTTAGGTAATTGAGTGTTTTTGCGTCAACAACGCTACGTGTGGAGTGCAAAATTGGAATGCTATAATTATGCTAAGTCTGAGACATCCGAGAATGTGTATGGGTGCTGGGTTTGTACGGAATTGTCGCATTTCTGGGCTTTTCTGGCTCGCTCTAGGTTCGTTGGATCGTGCACTAGCCGTGGTTTTATGCTTTTGCTGCTCAGTTACTCTTTTATTCCTCTTTAGAATCCAACCTCCTTCTTCCCGTCACCACCTTTACCGCCTCTCCTGGTGCTGGGCACCACCTAGGTCGCTCTACGCGACCTCCTCCTTCTCTACCCCCCGGGGCCTCCTCCCCCTCCTCAGTCTCCTCTCTCCGTCACTCATTCGTCCCCTCCTCCATGCCTCTGGTGCTGCCTTCTCGTCAGCCCAATGTCATACCCACCTGGTATCTCCCGCCCTTTCGCCCTCCTCCTCCACTCCTCTCTCCTGCCTCCTCGCCTGCGTCCTCGGCGGATGTGGGAATTAGCTGGCCTCTTCCTCCCCCGTCCTCTGCCTCCTGCCTAACCTCGTCTGCTGCGCTCTCCTCTCCTCATGCCTGCCACCCTCTCCCTCCTCTCTCCTTCCTCTTCCTCCTTCTCCATCCTCCACCTATTTCCCCCTCCTCCTCTCGCAGCCACGCTTGCTTCCCACCTCCTCCCCCTCTTCTCCACCGCCGTCTTCCCTCCTCTCTGACCTTCTCCTGCTTATCATGTTCAACAATGATAAATCACAACACCAAGTGAAAGTTAATTGTCCGCGGAGGAATTGTCCCGCGGTAATTGTTCGGGGGTTAAATGTCCGGGGGAGCCAATATTGTGGGAGGTAAATGTCCGGGGGGTAATTGTCCGGGGGGTGAATGGCATGGGGGTAATTGTCCGGGGGGTAATTGTCCGGGGGGTGATTGTCCGGGGGGTATTTGTCCTAGTATACGGTATAGTCATATGGTATTTATAGCAGAGGTAAGGTGGGTGCGAGATCAGTGATACAGCTCTGCCGAGCAGGGCTGCCACTCAAAATTTTCATTTCTACCTAAAACGCATGCGCATTTCCACCTACTTTCCCCCTACGCCCATCGCCCAAGTTTTCACACACACAAAGTCACATTTCCCCTATAAAATCATGTAAATTATGCTTTTGTTATGGATGTGTTTACCAGAGACTCCAACCCTTAGCACCCTCCACCCTGGACCACCTTCCAAACTGGAGACTTACAAAATAATGAGAAATGTGCGCGAAGCCCAAAGTCCCTTGCATATTGTCCTCCATAACCACCAGGAGTAGATAATAGGGATAGTAATTCCCTATTATCTACTCCTGATAACCACTGATCACTGATCTTTTAGAGATCATTAAAACGGGAATTTCTTGAGAATTTTTGAAGATTTTTCGATATTTATTGAAAAAAGGGTTACAATTTTTGAAAATTCAAAAAACCCCTACTTCCCCCTACAAATTGTCGTTTTCACCGTAGGTATCCCTTATCCTCTACGGAAGGCTAAAACCAAAGATCGTATAGTGCCGGAGGCCTCCGGCACTATACGATCTTTGGCTAAAACTGCTAAAACTGCTAAAACCCCCTACGAGTGGCAGCCACAGTGGCAGCCTTGCTGCCGAGTGTTAGCCGAGTGCGACCTCACAGCGCCACCTATTACAAGTACAAGAAACAGCAATTACAGCATACGATTTTGGCAAGTACTCGCCACTCGGTGGATAAAGACCATTCTCTCTCAGGTTGTCACTTGGACGAACATTTTTATTACTGTTTCTAGGAAAAGGTTAGTTTTTATTGAAATACTTCATTACTGTATTTAGCGTTTCTTCGCAATTTTAAATTATATAAACTTAATGCAAATTTATAACTAGTAGTAGTACTAAGTAGAAGCACTGGCAGCAAGAACCACTCCGCTGCAGCTACAGCACACACACGGCCATTGTCTATAGCCGCGTTCACACGGAGCGAAGGAACTCGGGTCGAAAACGACTCGTGTCGAAAACGACACGGAGCGTCGTTGAAGAGAGCGTTCACACGACGCTATGCGAGCTGTGAGCTGAGAAAAAAATACAATGCGTTCAAGCGAAAATACAATGCGAATTAAACAATCAAACTCTGACTGACTTCCAACTATTCTGTTTACTTTCGTGTTGTGACGTACTAATTCCAACCCGAGTGGCGCGTTCACACGGCAAAAATGAACCAGGACTCGAGTCGTTTTCGACCCGAGTCGTTTTCTTACCGAGAAAACGTCTGTGTGAACGCTCGTCCCGGGACGCATTTGACACGGGTCGTTTTCGACCCGAGTTCCTTCGCTCCGTGTGAACGCGGCTTATATATAACATCATGGTGCCTAACTCGCCGCCGCAGTTTCCACAACTCACCGTTTTAAATCTGTTACAACTCCGGTGTTCCTGCAGGTGACGCCACTTTCCAACTATCATTGGAATCGCGGAAGACTGCTGAACAAGCTACACCCGCCATTTTTGAAAATCGGCCCACCACAATGCGCTCAAATCACAGGAATTCCTCAAATATACATGCGAAATGATCCTTCGCATGCTACATCTGAAGGCGGCTGCAAGCCCAATCGCTGGCGGCTGCGCTGATTGGCTGCAGCAAGCATAATGTCTATGCACGCCATAATGAAATCAACCGCCACTTCGCCCAGTTACAGACGAACCCGCATCCCGCTAGGCAATACAGATCGACGAGCGTACAGCGAGACAGGGGGTCCGTCTAACATGACTCACCTGCGATGTCAACAAACGTAGCCTCGCAGCCTGTCTGCGCATTAAACTTGCTGCAGCCAATCAGCGCAGCCGCCAACGGTTCAGCCAGCCGCCTTCTTCAGATGTAGCATGCGAAGGATCATTTCGCATGTATTTTTTAGGAATTTCTGTGATTTGAGCGCATTCTGGCGGGCCGATTGTCAAAATTGGCGGGTGTAGCTTGTTCAGCAGTCTTCCGCGATTCCAATGATAGTTGGAAAGTGGCGTCACCTGCAGGAACACCGGAGTTGTAACAGATTTAAAACGGTGAGTTGTGGAAACTGCGGCGGCAAGTTAGGCACCATGATGTTATATATAGACAATGGTCGTGTGTGTGCTGTAGCTGCAGCGGAATGGTTCTTGCTGCCAGTGAGTAGAAGTATTGCCGACAGTATTTCACTCATTTTCAAATTTCAGTCATATTCTTACTCTTAGAATCTTACCCTTCTTTGTTCAACGGTAGGCCTACCCCTAGCCAATAGCCACTATACGGAATATGCTCGCTACTGAAACTGCATAACTTAGTTAACTACACTCTACACTACAGTACAGACTACAGTACATGTCCATAAATAAATGTCCCTCTGCGACACAATCCCGGCACTTGCTCAATCCTAGTTTGGTACCCTGGTAATACTATTACTAATACTAATAGTACTAATAATACTACTACAGTACTAGTACTAGTATTAAACTAATACTATTACTATTACTAATAGTGGTATATATATATAGTTTGCATATATGCTAAACTAAGCGGCTCAAGGATAGAGAGCATGTCCAGTAATAATCATCATCCTCATTAGCCACAAGTTCCCATCTCGCTTAACACTACGTGGCGAGAGGGTCACAAACCGACGCATTAGAATTTTGTTCGGCAGTACGTGCGCTGCTATTTAACGTTAAATTATCTAACTTTTTATGATTCTTACAGCTTCTCTGTACTTCCATGCCTCGATTTATTATATGTGCGCTATCACTGAGCATGTACTTACGTGTCAGCGAGTAATTGTTTATAAATTGATAAGATAAAACTAAAAAAACGCCACCATTTTCCCATAGATATCCCATAATACGTAGCAATTTTCACGTACAAGAAGAGACATAAGAACATCCAGAATGGCATTTTACAACGTTCAAATAGTATAGCTGTTCGAAATTCTCTTATTTTAACATGTATTTCGAGGTAAATAATAATTAAGAAGTGTAGCGATAGTTGCAACATGTAACAGGTGAGGTCAAATGTGGTAATACATTGTTTTATTTACGAAATATTACGAAATTCGGAGTTTGCTTTCAAGCTACCAGGCATTTCGTATGGAAGGGTGTCAGGCTCCTCCGCCGTGTAACAGTCGGAGAGCCTGGTCGGTTTACTTCCTCATCAGCATTGGACTGTGGTGCTTCAATAGACACAATATTTTTGGATTACCAAAAGGCCTTCGACACGGTTCCACACCGCCGTCTCATAAGTAAGCTAAAAGGCTATGGAATCAGGGGAAATCTAATCGCATGGCTGGAAAGTTTCCTGATAGACAGAAAGATGCGGGTATCAGTGCACGGAGAATTTTCTGAGTGGAGCAGCGTCGACAGCGGGGTACCTCAAGGCAGGGTTCTCCAAGGGCACTTATAGCCTGGCGGCCCGCCAGGCTATCGTCAAGCCCCGCCATCCTAAAATGCACCCGCCACGCTAAATATCATAGCCGCCATGCTGGTGTATACACAAGAAGTTCAAACAATTAATACACGTTGGTCTCGATGCTACGGGTAAGGCAGTCCCACACACAAGCACAAACAGTCTCCCTAGCCCTAACCCTAACACTAACTCTAAACCGACTCGGCTATCTTATATACGCGTGTTATAGTACCAAAATTAATCTACGGTGTATAACCTTTTGCTTTCAATATTTTGCATCTGAACTGACAATCAATCCCAACCAACTGGTGTAGGCTAGCTGGCACAATAATGTTCATTTTCATACTTCAAATCCGAGTGTTTTCTAGCTCATCAAGAAATAATTATTTTGAATTTTCCGATGGCTTTGCCCATGCAAAACAAACATTTTCACCCCACATGCAGTGCTTCAAATTTACATACAGATTACAGAGTGTCCCAGATTGCATCTCAGAGCTTCTACAATTCAAAAATGTTGCGGGGGGCATGTCCCCGGACCCCCCTAGCAGTGAGTAGCACCCCCATGCTATAATTTAAAAGCTTGGAGAACCCTGCAAGGATCAGTCATTGGTCCAATCCTGTTTTTAATTTATGTTAACGATATACCAGACCTTGTAAATTGTAAGTTGAAAATGTTTGCAGACGATACAAAAATTTGGAATATAGTAAGAAACATCACAGACAATATTCTTCTGCAGACAGACCTCGATAAATTAAGTGAGTAGTCAGAAACATGGCTCCTGAAATTTCACGTTGAAAAATGCAAAAGGATGCACATAGGCAGTAAAAATAACAAATATATCTACACGATGAAAGACGGGGACCAAAGAAGAATTTTGAAGGAGGAAAAGGACATTGGGGTTTGGATATCTAACGACATGAAACCTACGATGCAGTGCATAAAGGCCTGTACAGCTACCAACGTATTACGGTCAATCAGGAAGTCCTTCAAGTTCCTGGACAAGAAAGCTTTCCTGATTCTATACAAAAGATTTATGCGTCCACACCTAGAGTACTGCATCCAGGTCTCCCTACTTTAGTAAAGACATTGAACACATGGAAAAAGTCCAACGAAGGGCCACCAAACTAGTATATGGGTTAAAAAAACGTCAAGTACGAGGACCGGCTGAAGTTTTTAGGATTACAATGTTTACATACGACAAGACTAAGAGGCGACCTAATAGAATCATACAAAATCATGAGAGGGAAATATAAACTGAACCCAAACACTTTCTTTTGTCCAGCTTCAACAACACTAAGGGGAAATAACATGAAATTATATAAACAACGGTCCAGACTCCAGGTGCGACAACACTTTTTTAGCCAGAGAGTGGTGCAACCCTGGAATAAACTCCCACAAAGTGCAGTCGCAGCTGCCACTACTAACGTATTTAAGGCCAGAATCGACCGATTCATGAAATCGCAAGATATGGGTGCATATTAGGCTAGGCCTATCACAACCCATCAGGGCTTGAATTAAGCGACGAGAAGGGCAAGGCAATTTTTTTAGGGCATGTGAGAAATCGCCTTGTATTTTCTCTAAAATAGAAGGACACAGAGGCAATTTTAAATGGCACCAAGGCAACTCTCAAAATTAGAGAAGGGCACCAAGGCACATTTGTAAAATAAAGGAAAACTCATAACAAATTAGTACATCAACATCGTCTTGTTTTTAATGTACAAAACAACATGTCACCATGTAAGCTTACATCGTAACACCGACCCCTGTACCCCCCTCTGCTAATGGAAGTACAGTAACAAGAAATTTTACATGCCCGCTATCAGGAGCGAATAATTATCCGATGCTGTTATTATTCCCTCCTGCGACTATCGGTTTTTAGCTCATCATTGCAACTACAGCACGCACGCGCACGTGTTATGTTGATTCGACTAAAAACGAAACTAGGGCAGTAGATTAAAGGGCACCGACGGCAATTACACAAAAGGGCAAGGCAGGTGACTGCCGTCGGTCGGGTTGGATTTTCAGGGGCAGTACGGCGATTGATAGGGGCACCGATGGCAATTGCCGTCGGTGCCGTCGGTTAATTCGAGCCCTGCAACCCATTATCCTTAACTAACTAACTAACTAACTAACTAACTAACTATCACCGTCCTCGACATCATCTCTATCCTTGAACCAACTAAGCCGGGGTGCTAAACTACGATTGCGATTGGGCTGTAGTAAAAACTTACAGGAAAATAATGTAGGAGCACCAGTTTCACACAGACTGACAGAGCTTGCTTCATTTCACACATTCATTCATGGAAGCTCAGATAAGACATATATATATATATATATATAGGAATATAAATAGGTAAACAGGTGACGTATGGTGGCAGCTATCGAATAAGATGAAAGAGACTGAAAATTGATGAAATCTTGCATCAAGTTTGAATGTATCCCTTTGTTTATGTCCCCGGTAACACGTTAGCTCAATAATAGGTTGAACATTGAAGCAGTAAGTATGTAAGCATGAGCACCCATTTGTTGCACCATCTTCACCCTTAAGCCAACTGGAGACTAGTAGTAATAAATGTCAATATGCATGTTTTGCAACTTTTTCTTGGAGCTGTTACATCCCCCATGAGTCTGACCTATTCATTAGTTGTTTTAGTGCACATCTGTCTTGATATACACATTTTAATTTTAATTAGTTAATGAGCATTCTTGTATTCTCATTCAGACTTAATTCTTATTTTGTTCACTTTTCTAGACCAAGAATTGCAATGGATATTAGACCCAACAACACAATCTACATCAACAACCTAAATGAAAAAATCAAGAAAGATGGTAAGATCTGAGTTCTGTATTGTTTAACTGCCTTGAAAATGGTACTATCCTATAGCAGAATATCTGAGTAATGCTGGGACTTGCTGTTTGAAATCTACCCTACAATAGACAAGCATCATATTTCATGCAGGATTGATTGTATATTGTATTCCCAATAGTATGGTGTTTACACATTGTTGTTGGATTTTGGATCTTAAGAAATTGTTATATCATATATATGCCCACATTGTATTTGGACCGATTGCAGAATTTATCATTCTAATCACTGTAAAGATGTGCTTTACGAAAAGAAACGAAAAGACATTCTTTACGAAAAAGAACGTAAAGGTATCCCCTGCTTTTGATTTCAGAGTTGAAGAAGTCGTTATACGCAATCTTCTCACAATTTGGGCAGATTTTAGACATTGTCGCTCTAAAAACACTGAAGATGCGTGGCCAAGCATTTGTCATCTTCAAAGATATCAATGGTGGGACAAATGCACTGCGTTCAATGCAGGGATTCCCATTTTATGATAAACCCATGGTAAGAAATTAACTTTTTCCCCTTTGTTCACAATACATCAGTATATGTTGTATACATGGCAAATCTATAATGCTGTAAGGCAAAGGGAAATTTAGCCAAATTGAAAGGAAATGGATTCACCAATTAGTCATCTTCAAAGTACTGTCGATTAAATGGAAAATTGAAAACCCTATTTAGTGAAATTGCATTTTTATCTATGAATGAATGCTGTATAAATTATTATCTCAGCTTATAATGCAGCAAATTTTAGAAGGAAACTGATTGAATTTTTTTTCATGATCACAGCGGATAGCATATTCAAAAATCGACTCGGATATAATCGCAAAACAAAAAGGCACTTTTGTTGAGCGACCAAAGAAACCAAAGCGTGTCCCAGGAGAAGATTCACAGATGTCGAGGAAAGAAAGGAAACGGGCACAAGCGAAGAAAATAGAAGATCAGCAACAGGCAGTGCAGGCTCAGCGACCACAGCTTCCTCCTGCAAGCATGATGCCAGGACTTCAGCCCAGCTTTGTCCCACAGCCTCCCACCATGCCAGGTAAGCGCTAATCCTGACATCACAATTTATTCTCGCACATCAGTCCCCATCGTGTCAAGTAGAGATACTATTTGCAGTTTCCCATTCTAAAAAAATAAACGAAGATGTGACAATGTGACATGTGACAAGTGTCTTAAAATAAATATAATTGTGCTATTGTTTGAGGATTAATACAGTTGGTGTCAGCGTGTCAGAGTATTGGTAGCGGTGTAATCCGGCTCACGCAGCTTGTGAAAGTAGTGGCCAACATTTGAATTTCTGTCAAGGTCAACCTCAGGTGGCGGCTGCGATTCCAGAGCAACCACCAAACCAGATATTGTTCCTCACGAACCTGCCAGAGGAAACCAACGAAATGATGCTCTCAATGTTATTCAACCAGTAAGTTCCTCTCATCGCTTTCTCGTTTTAACACATTGTTTTAAAGTTCTTGAACTGCCTTTCACTGTTCATAGCCTTAAAAGTCATTTACCTTTTTGTATTGGTTTCTTTGTGCTTACCCAGCTGATCTATCAAAGTACCTCATTAGTTTTTAGCTCATCTGACATAGTCCGATGCAGCTTGTAGAATCGCATGAGCGTGCGTCTGGCCGTCTGTCCGTCCGCCTGTCAACAGTTGGGCACAAATCTTAACCGCTCGACGTACGATCACGATATTCGGGACGTGGGGGGGTAATCCGAAAACGAGTTGTGATGTCAAAGCTGGGGGGTCAAAGGTCAGAGTCCAAAGAGGTGTAAAAGAAGGAACATTTCCTCCTTAACTTAAGGTATAGGGAGGAAATGCAGAATTGCGGCACAAATCTAAACGGCTCGACCTAGGCTCGTGATAGTTGGTGTATAGCATCATGGTAGGAAAAGCCATCACTGTGCCAAAATTGGAGGTCACAGGTCAAAGGTCAATGGGGCACAGGGCAGATTTTAGACATTTTCTGAGGACATGTCTGACGGAGCCGATTGAAAAACTTTTTTGTTCCAGCGGTGACCTAACATTTTTATGGCTTTATTGAAAGGACCATGAAATGTACTTTCGCTGACATGCGAAGAGTAAGTGTCGAATAACCTTTTGACCATAGCAGAGCGGGTTAACATTGATTTGTTGACTGTTAACAAAGGACTGAACGGCTTTTGCTATTATTAGAGCCCATACCTGTGTGAATGTGAGGTTACAGTTGCACAGTTGAATTGCAAAGGCAAATGTTTGTTGAACAAGATTTACGCTCCTTAAATCATATTATTTTCTAAAGCAGTCTGTCTATAGCACCCTGAAGGCTGAATCAGTGAATGCTCGCGTTGGTAGGCAAAAACACGGGGCAGCCCATGGCTGGCACGCTTCTAATCATAATTGTTGCCTGCCAACCTACAATGCACATGTGTCTGCAATGCATAGAGATTAGGTGGGTGCAAAAGTGTAGCTGATATATTTGTTCGAATTGGCTACGAAAGTCAAACAAGAATAAAGAAGACTTATGTATAAGACGTCTTGCTATGCACAAATAAATTTATCAGCAGAACACCAGACACCAGATGAGCCCTGTCGCACTGCGGCACTTGATTGTTGCTATTGGTGTTTTTCAATGTTAATTAAGTGTGGCTGTGTTTTTGTTAAATTGGTGTTTGTACTCGCGAGTTGAATGTTATTGAAGAGTGGTATATATAGATTGATGTAAAAATTTTCATTTTGGGTGTAATATTATATTTATTTTGTTTGTCTCGTACACTTCAGATTTCCGGGCTTCAAGGAGGTACGCCTCGTCCCAGGACGGCACGACATCGCGTTCGTGGAGTTTGAGAATGAGCTGCAGTCAGCTGCAGCTAAAGACGCCTTGCAGAGCTTTAAGATCACGCCAACTCATGCAATGAAGATCACGTTCGCAAAGAAGTGATTGCCAACAGCACGGCTCTGGGTGATGCGTAGGTGTGCTCGTAAAGGTGTGCCGGGTAGGGTAGTTCCAGATGTGTCCGCCAACACCCCAATGTATGCACACAATGCCCTCGGGTAACCAGTGAAGGTCTGAAGTTATGTCATGGTGTGCTTTTCTGTCAGTTGTGATAGAGTGGTTTTACAGAGTTCCAGTAAAAGATGGACTTGCAAAATGTTCTACTTTCCCTATGAGACTTTGCAGTGTGTTTGTGCGGAAAAGGGCCCTTCTCCATCAAACAGCCCCCCTCCCCTATCATTGATCAGTCTGATTAACCTTTTCAAGGGGTGTATATTATTGACTAGGAGTATGAACACAGCAAATGGTGAGTTTGTATCATATAAGTAAAAGAGTGTGTAAATGACTGACAATTTTTGTGGTTTCTGTGCATGAAAGTTATTGGCTGTGTACCAGTTTAGCATTGCACTCCTGCCAAAAACTGGTTAAGCATCCCAACTTACAGCATTGCACACTTGCTGTTTAACTTGGGAGATTGCATTAGATCTGTTCCAGTTTAGAATTGCACACATTCTGACATTCCAAGTCTGGCCGAGTTTTCGATTTGGCTGCATCGCACTCTAGCTATGGACATATCAAGTTGTATTAAGCCTGCTTGTAAGTTAATAATGTTGTTTTGCATACAAAGCAATTGTGACTATTGCTCGTAAGAGTGATAACAATTTAAGTTTTATTTACATGAGTGTTTTCAGTATTAAACATTAACCCTGATCTCGTGCAAAGAATCAGCAAAAATAAATAAAATGCAAATAAATTAAATGAAGTATTTCAAAGTTGCTATCTTGTCAGAATGTTATAATTCTATAAATCAAGGAAAAAGAGCTAGAATTGTGCTTGGGTTTGGATGTTCCATATATGCTTTTGATGACACGTGTCTGTGGACATCAATGACCATTCTTGGTCAAGTTGCTATCCTCCACTAGATGCCGAGGACATGATTATCACTAACTCGGATTTATTATGGTGCTAGGGATATAATAGCCATCTGGGCCACCATTCCAAAGACTTTTCCAGACCATTCCACTGAGCTATATTCAGTGCTACAATGACTAGTGAAGTTACAAATTGTCAAAAATTAATGTATACTTTGAAACAACTGCACCTATCTCCTGAATCTGATAAGGACCTGTGGGGATTGAAATGACACAACAGGTAAGTTGGCAGGTTAAAACGTTGCCATATTTGGTAATCGTCAATTTCTGTTGTAAGTGCGAGTTCCACAGTAAAAAGATGATTTTTGAGTATGAAAACAGGTATTTTTTAAATTTTTATTCTACCACGTGAGATAGATAGGCCAAACATAGTGACAGTACACATAAATGATATAGCAACCAAGAACACTAATAAATATACCTAACCAAGCAAGCGTGCTGTGTGGCTACTGTTTGCAATACAATTTATGTCACCTATAAATTTACTACTAATACTAAGATAACATTTAAAATGGAATTGTAATTGATATGTCAAAGTTCATGCTTTCTGAACTGTAATTGAGAGAATTGACAAATTTGAAATATGAAAAAATTCTACATCAGCTAGAATAACTTATAGCAAAATACATCAGCAATTGCAGTTTACCCCACTACTTGCTAACAAAATTAAAGTTCGTAAAAATATAAATGAGTTTGCCACGTTATAACCTGATAAGTAAAAGTAATCGAGGTGGTCTAAAACGTAGTACATAGTGGAAAAAGGGAAATGATATTATGCTTGCAACGCTATTGTGCACAACACGTCAAGTGGGAATTTGTTATCTTCCTCACAAGTAATTTTTTTATAAATCAGCTGGTTACACTTTCATTATAAAAGAAACATTAATATAAATTACACAATAAGCAAATCCTGCTTACGAGACATGAAAACGATCTCACAATATGCATGTCACATTACATACATGTGTGGATGAATAGTTCTAATATAAATGCACTTGATACTAAACTATATTAAGAGGATAATTCCTACACATGTCTAGTCTACATTCTCGGTTCATAAAATGAACGTAAAATTGAAATAATTAAAAATGTAAAACTTATAAAAGTTCATGCAGTAATAAAACTACAAACTATTTTACCATCCCCGTTGCAGTAAAGATTTCGAATGATAAGGTATGACCTTCGACAACCACAAAACTTTTAAATACTTTGTGTCTTGTAGCCATGTACGACACAAATGTAAAATGTGTAATATCTCATTCAGTGTGAAAGACTAAGAATACTCATTTCAAAATTGGCTATAGTAACCGTGGGACAATTCACACAAATTGAGTGCTGACAGGGTGGTGAACTTCCAAGCTAAGAAACACTGCGGAGCAGGAGAGATGGTTAGCAGAAGTTTTTCAAACTAGTTATCAATTTCTTGTTTGCTATAATTTGACGGGCCTGTCAAAATCATGCTGGCTGGGAACATGGGCTTCAACTGTATGTGACTAATCTCATCATCTACATTCATCTGCAAGAAATAAGAAAACACTTTGTCTACATCCTGGACCACCTTTGGAATTCTGTCTGGATACCCTGAAGGAGGAATTATGATGTGGTTGGCTAGCAATACCTGCTGGTTATATGTCTGCCACATATGATATGTTGAAGGTGAGGGTGTTCTTCTCTCTATACTTCACATGCTACGCCATATAATAGTTAGATGTATTACTGGTCACTTTTACATATGATAATCGTTAGGAACACGTCAAATAGAAACTGCACTTATATGTTAAAATGCCCTGGTTTATCACGCAGCATACACTACCTGACTGGTCAAGATCATATTGGTCAATGGTTACTGATCCCCCCCAAGGGTTTTAAGGAATGCAAACCAGAACACCTTATGTTTAAGATGGTAGCATCATGTAATAAACCTTCCTAATCGAATTATACCTATTACAGACAGCAGCCATGAAAATAAGAAATTCTAAGATTTCTTGACTTCACCCATGAGCTACAGCAGTCTCTTGGAAGTCCAAATCAAAGCCTCATCCTTGGGTGGGAGGAATGTCAAAGGGACAAAGCCCCTTGCAAAATCCATAGGAGTTTGAGAAAATTTTGAAAATTAGATGAACAATCAAATGAACAAGAATTTTAGTCATGCGTACTATAATTTATGATAGTACACACATTGAAAATTGTAGCAAATGTATTGTACTCCATTGCTTTAAATTGATACGTTTGATATATTGGAAAAGGCCTTTTGATAGTCAGTGAAACTGATATCTACATAGAATGCTCCATAAACCATCCACCTGAGGTAAAATCACTTGTATGACACACAAACTACCTGCACAGCGAGATAGCAGTGCAGACTATTTTGAGCTGTGCACCACACACAGGTGAAAATACTATCAAATACACTGTCTATGTACGTGTGAACATGATCATAATTTTCAGATAGTAACAAAATCTATTGATGCAAATAACAGTTGGAGATCTATAAATATACTCCCCCACACAGCTCAACGGATTGGCCTCGATCTCAAGAATGTTGAATTTTACAACAAAAATTCTGAAAATCGGTGAATCTGGAGAATATTCTCATGCACGAGACTGCAAAGTTATGCCTATTACATTCCATTGCTTCCACCAACCTGAAAAGGATTATGAAAATATGTGTATATGTAATATGTGAGTATACTTTGAAAGATTGTTAGGGTCCGTGTCCATCCTGTCTTGCATTCACTCGTTAGTGTCACCCAATTCTTGTGTTGTTGGTTGAATGTCGGCACTTTTTGCATTTTCGTCATCTTTCTGTGGTAATGGAAATGTTAACTTATAATCAAGATTGTCATTCTACAAGGCACACGTGCATTACCTGTTATTTAGCTGTTTAGCCGAGTACTAAAAGACAGCACATGATATGCATTCATGCTATAATACACTTTACATGTCAGGAACGTACGAAACATAAAGGACTAGTAGAATAGACGTACTTGGAACTGCTGCTGTAGCGTATAATTAAATACTTGCTGAGTCTCTTAAAGCACATCCTTCTATCAAAATATATTTAAATACTTGCCGTTTCTGTTGGGCTCGGCTTGTCCGTCTCTTCTTCATCATCTTCTTGCTCCATGAGTTTTCTCGCCATCTTTACTTTCGCAAATTCATTGTAATGAGCTTTTCGCTTCTGTTCGAATTTGCTGTGTTGTTCTACAAATTAAAAAAAAAACAAGTTAAATTTACATAGATGACTTCTTATAAAAATATTTGGTTCTGTGTCAAAAAAATTGAAAAATTCTTTTATTTTATGGATGAAGTCTCATAAGCATGGTATTAACACTGATATTTTCAGTGGATTTATTCTGATTGCCACTCTACCGAATTCTGCCGTCGATGATATTTACAATCTGGTGTGCCTTAGTGCAGCAACCCTAAATGGTAAAGCTTTGACAGAGGGTTCACAAGTTTGATCAGGTTGGACATTGATGCCCGTGTTGTACTCTATGGCAACATGCAAACTAGAACTGTTCGCAACATACCAATTTTGAAGACTAGAAAGTTATGCTACCTATGGATATTTTTACAATTGTCGATATTGCACAATAAGCTAATAATTCTACACACAGTCAACTCAGAAGTCAAAGTGAGTCCACTGAAAAAATCAATTAAAAAAATCAGTGAACTCAAGTTCTGTTTATAGGGGATCTATTTCAGGCATATCATTCCTGCCCCTATGTACGATCTGCAATTGATCTCAAAGTTTCACACTAGAATTTTTCCAATGTTTGAGGGATTTGATCATTATGAGTACGCTTTTTGGACGTAGAATTAATGGCTCTGAGAAGTGAAATATGTTTGGAATTCAGAATTGGTTTTCGGAATGTAGTTTTTTGGAAGCAAACAGGGAAAACGTTAGGACTTAAAAGTCATCCAGTTTAACGTAAGGTTCAGTATTGAGGGTGCTCAGAATTTTGAGAGTTGACTGTAGTATATATCAGATAACACAAAACTGCTAGTAATGTGTGACATACCACGTGGAGCAAAAACACGATTTTTTCGATTTTCTGCTTTAAACTTAGCAACAGTGTGGTCAGTCTACCTATATGACTGTCACACATACTGTGACCATGAGATGTTATGTGCAGTGATCAATTTTGAATATACATTAATTACCAATATCTTCTGATGTCTGGAGACACTGGTGATTGCCATCATCTGAAGCTGTTATGGGTTGTCTCACCGAAGGGTCTTCTAACGTATCTGTTAATCTGGAGTCAATAGAGTATTAGATATAAAATTAGAAAGAATCTAACAGATTATCACACACTGTCTAACAGACAACCTAGTTTTGAATGTGGGAATTTCACTGTCACACAATTCAAATGAGAAGGAATCTAACACTCAAACACTGTCAAACAAACAAGCTAGCTTTGAATGTGGGATTTCCACACCAGGTTCGGGTTGTCATCACTGAATAATACTTAGATATGAACCTAACCAACATAACCAGCTAAACATTTGTTGGCACATATTTTATGTTTCAAACTCACACACAGGTAGTTCTACAGTTTGTTATTATGCGCAGTTACGTGTGAAATTTCTTGTGTTACCTAGCAACAGACGAGAAACATACCATAAAACGAAATAAACTATTTCAAAATAGCGGCATTAGTGTACGCTTCTCTACAATGTGCATACCTGGCATGCCTGACATAAAAAGACAGTATGCAAACATTCTAGGTTGCTCCACACTACACACGTTACATTTGTTGGTGACATGTCTCATAACATACCTGTTAGCCAAGTCATCTGGATGAACATGCTCATCAGTTGTGTTGTCTTTTTCATCATCACTGCCATAGCTGTATGGGGTTTTTGGCTCATCAATCTTCATGTGTCCATAATCCTTGTCAGCTGGATGGTATGTTGCAATTATGTTCATCTCGTCCCATTTTGCGCCACCTTTAGTTTTATCACCATTTTCTCTGCAAGGCAAAATCACAAAATTGTTCCATTATAATTAGTGTGATTTTTGCATCTGTGTATTCTAAAACATTAACGTGCTCACAAAAACATTTAGTACCTCATTACATAGCAACTTAGTGCTATTTGCAACCAAAGCATAATTTTTGGTTTCCCAAGTACATTGGCAGTACTTACTCATCAAGAGCTATAATTTCAGAGCAAACTCAGTAATGAGAAGGGTTAAATATCCCAGATTTGCTCACACCACCCCATACAAATCCATAACTGAATTACCAAAAGTTTGCATGTTCAAA
>NW_014577121.1:97953-99633 GCF_000485595.1 Priapulus caudatus | reverse complement strand
AATAACAGTTGTTAGGGTTAGGGTTAGAAATAGGGTTAGGGTTAGGGTTAGGCGCCCCCATACTGCGCCGCCATACTGGACGTCATAAAGTGTATTTGCACCGGCGCCCCCATACTGCGCCGCCATACTGGACGTCATAAAGTGTATTTGCACCGAATCTTCTATTATCTACTCCTGATAGTATGACTATGAGTATGAGTATGTCGGTTCAAGGATAGAGAACATTGGTCCCAATAAAACCAATGTCATTTACATCAATATAAATATAATATTATCAATATAATAGGTTAGGGTTATGGTTAGGGTTAGGGTTAGGGTTAACCCGACCAGGCTGTGTGACTAACGTCAATACACCTAGGTATTCTAACCCTAGCCGTTTCTTGGAGCTAGGTTAGGGTTAGCTCCAAGAAACGGTATTGCTAGGGTTAGAATACGTAACTAGGCTTGTATTCTAGTCTAGTCTAGTATAGTAGTATTCTAGTCTAGGGTGTATTGACGTTAGTCACACAGCCTGGTCGGGTTAGGTTAGGGTTAGAATTAGGGTTAGGCACATTGGTTTTATTGGGACCAATAAAATACTAGGCAGTAGGCTTACGAGTCCCACCTATCAGCTACTAGGCTAGTAGAAAACAACATACGATTCACGACTACCACTTCGATCAACATGTTTCAAAATCCCCTTTACGTGATGATCTGCTTCGTTCGCCATGACATTATATATAAATTTACAATATCGCATGCGCTAAACCAGACGTTGGTGAATGCATTTTGAAACGAGTTATAAGACGCCTTGCATTCCTACATGATACCGTTAGGGGATGTAGCTCAGTGGTAGAGCGTTCGCTTTGCATGTGAAAGGCCCGGGGTTCGATCCCCCGCATCTCCATTTTAGCTACCAATTTTTGCATCCATAATCTAAATAATTATATCCGTTTTTAATGACGAATATTTTTGCCATTATTAACCCCTGATTATACGAAACGCATGCGTTCTTCGTCACTGCTAGTGTTGCGCATACAAATATTTTTTGATATACTCTTGCATGCAGTGCTATAGGCACTTTTCTTTCAGTCTTCAACTTGCAAATAATTAGGCCTACACGTACGAGAAACTGCTGGCCTATGTAGAGAACGATGTAGGCTTAGATACAAATATCCCGATATCTTTTTAGATATTTAGAAGTTTTCGGGATATTTAGAAAAATCTGGATATTTAGAAAATTCCTTAATATTTAGAAGATAAAACACAATTTTCTCAAATATTAAGGATTTGTAAGAATGAGTTTGTCTTTTTCTGTATAAATTTTTTTAATTTATATTATTTAAATTTTTTTTATAAATTTTATTAAATATAATTCTGTATTGCGATTTTTTCGCACAAAATAAATATGTTTAAAAGACATTACGTTGAAATTACTGAGATATTTAGAAAAAATTTGGGGATATTTAGAAAAAAAATGGAGATATTTAGAGATTTTTTGGAGATATTCCGGAAGGATATTTAGGCCATTTTTCGAGATATTTGTATCTAAGCCTAGAACGATGTATCGTCCGCGGTCAACCAGGTATCATTTGTTATGCATGCGTGGCAGTGCTTTTATACATATCTAAGGAACCGTACCGGGTCACTCGGAGTTAACGTATAATTATCTATGTATAGAGTGATACGAGTGATATACAG
>NW_014577121.1:94989-97928 GCF_000485595.1 Priapulus caudatus | reverse complement strand
CTATTACCTTTGGAAGTAGAGAAGAAAAAACTCATCGTGTCTTCCGTCCACGGGTTGTGGGCGGCAGTGTCGGCGTAACCTCCCCATATATTAACAATGGGCTTGCCCTTGTGATAGACGGCAAACGCGGCGCCATTTTCGCGAGTCCCTCCTCGAAAAGTTTCCTAAATTGTTTGTTAAACAATTATTACGCTCAATACAATACAATAAATGCTACAATTATATGCGCGATAACCATGCACGCACAGCTAAACAAGACCAGTAATTTTTCCCATTTAATCGCGGTTGCAGCTGACATCCGTAAGTAGTTGTTGTTAAGCTACTTCTACGGCTGGGCGTTGATGTGTTCAGCGGTTTGCCGCGGACACAGTCAACACAACTGACACGATGACACCGTTAAAACAAAGTATAAACACGGGATGTTTGTGAGTCTTTGATATGATAAGCCCTCGCGGTTACACACGCCATGAACACATGTATATAGATTGTCTAAATGTAATTCTATATATCTTCTGAATGTATTCATATCTTTATAATGTATTCGTATTTAGATATGTATTCTACACCTACATGTTGACGCACATATACTAAAATATAAGACGTCTGATAGTCGTAGTATTGGTCTTACTGGTTGTAACAGGAAAAAAGTCAATAATATACTACAGAAGAGATTACAATGGCTCACATAGCTGAGGTTCCCGGCTGAGAAGCAAGCGGGGAGTACGGTACACGCGTGTATAAACCTACCTATTATCCCGTCATTCTGCCAGCTAACCAATTTCTCAATCAATCCGACGCATGTTCAGTCCGTTAGCCGGCCGGATGGTAATCAATACGCGGAACGATCGATCGATCACGTACGAAGTCAGCATCAAACGCATCAAACACCGCCGTAACGCATTTACCTGAACTCCACCTGTACGGGTTCGAATCCCGGTGCGACGCTGCCGTTGAACAGTAACGGCGGGTCCGTCCTCATGAAACGTGGAATTATAAACTGTACGAGGATGGCGGTGACAGCGACTAGTAGTGCCGAACGCAGCGCTGTTCCACAGCAAGCGAACACGGCCATCTTGCTACCGTTCTTACTCCCGTTACTCACTAGTACCGCGCTATGAGATAAATGCACAGACCGGTGCAGCCTACGCGGTTATAGCCTGGAGATCCGTGGCGTGATAGTCGACCGTGATAACACAACCGTTTACTGTACAAATACGGATAATTTTTAATGGCTTTAGGCTTATTTTTTCCCCGCAGGTTGGCGTTTAGTCATTAGCCTATTGCTGCTTACGGGGCGCTGCGACGTGTATAGGTGCACACATGCAGATTACTATGGAAGGCCATTACCGCCAAAACCTATGGAAGGCCATTACCGCCAAAACCTATAAGGCAGCTTTTTTTGCGCTTACTTTTTCTGGTGTTTTAAAACTGCCGAAGGCCACTTTGGGGGGCGTTGGGTTTTAAAAAAATTGGTGCATTCTGAAGGCATCTGCAGCAGTATTTTGATGTCTAGAAGTTGCAAAAATTATCAGATCGCTCCGTCCCGCCGGACACGCCTGCGGAACCACGCTCTTGTGCCATTTCTAAGTTTTATAACGAAATTATACCATATATATAAAGTAATCTTTATCAGAAACACTTTAGCGGCTAAACAAGATTTTTGCCATGGAGAAATATTAAGAGAAGTGCGTGCTGTGTGTGCGCGTCGTGTGTGTGTGTGTGCGTGTGTGGCGTGTGTGGCGTGCGTGCGTGCCATGCGTGTGTGTTGTGTGTCTTGTGTGTTGTGTGTGCGTCGGTGCGTGCGGGTGTGTGTATGATTTTTTTCCTCTTTTTGTGGTATGAAAAGGGGGGTCGGACCCCCTCGACCCCCTCTGGATCCGCCGCCATGCACACACACACACACGACACACACGCACACACACACACACACACACACACACACACACACACACACACACACGCAGTCATATAGCACACGCATGCACATTGCATATACACACACACACGCACGCGCGCGCAAGACGCGACGCACGCCGAGCTACGCACGCACGCGCACGCACGCACGCACGGCACCGCGCACAGCCTGACGCACGCCGCACGCACGCACGGCACGCCACGCACGCACGACACACACACACACACACACACACATCGTACATACATTATACATGCATACTAAACATGCACGCACATGGCAATCTGACAACGGACGGTTTGGCAGCAGTGCGTACCATTGCCAAGTGCTAGGGGGGTCTGGGGGCATGCCCCCCAGAAAATTTTTGAAATATTTTAAGCATTTTGGGTCAATATTTGAAGCCGTTTTGGGGGGCGGGCGACGCGCCCCCCCTGGCTACGCGCCTGTCATCAGAGCTATATTTCAGAGCAAACTCAGTAATGAGAAGTTAAATATCCCAGATTTGGCTCACACCACCCCATACAAATCCATAACTGAATTACCAAAAGTTTGCATGTTCAAAGTGCGTCGTATATCACTTCATGATTCAATATCTGCCACTCATATATACTATCAAGAAGCGTACAACGGTGAATGCTGAACACCATTGCTGCGAGTATTAGTCGAATTGAATAAACTTTGCCGTTTTTTTTTGACGATTCTTTGGTGGTATTATTGAATCAGCTGTCCTACCTTGCTAATATAAAACAAACCGGCTTGTCCTACGATGCCTCTACGCTGAGATAATGAGCGGTGAAAATCTGGTATTTAAGAGGGCTGAGTTAATGTAAGCGGGCTATAGTACTACTGAGAGGGTTTATGTCCCCCGGGGTACGGCAGAACGTACCTGGTACTATCGTAATATGCCGGACCGTACCATCGTCTACTCCACTAACGAGATCTAGGGGAGTCGCCTACGCCTACTGCCCTAACCCTAACCTTAACCCTAACCATATCAAATGTTGAGTGACCAGGGTTACGTCGT
>NW_014577121.1:92153-94964 GCF_000485595.1 Priapulus caudatus | reverse complement strand
TACCTATTTTAATCCGCGCTTAAAATGTATTTTAAGCGCGATTGAATTCCAGCCAATTCAGAACAGTTGGTTTTTAATTCGAGCGCTTAAAAATCGATTTTTAAGCGCGATTAAAATAGGTAGGTTTTGCTTTGTCGCGACAATTGTGTGTGGTGTGTGTGTGTGTGTGTTGTGTGTGCCAATATCACTCACTAAACTACGGTATACGTGCATACAAACTTGGCTACATTAAGTATTATTCATGCTCGATAGATTACATACTCGCTCCGCGCAGGCGTATATTCCAGCCGGCGCGTACCTTCGCACGCGCGCTCAACATACACCGCTGCACCGCGCGCCTCCGGTATACCGGACTGTACCCAGGGTACGTTCCGGCAGTACCCTGGGGGACATAGACCCTATGAGCTATAGCACTAGAGCTATGACTGAGTATGAGTATGTAGGCCTACGCCTATGTATGACTATCATGAGTATGAGTATGAGTATGAGTATGACTTAAACCGACCAGGCTCTCCGACTGTTAGTGTTACACGTAGTGTTAAGCGAGAAGGGAACTTGTGGCTAAGTAGTAAGTATGACTATGACTATGACTACGAGTATGATAGTATGACTATGAGTATGAGTATGTCGGTTCAAGGATAGAGAACATTGGTCCCAATAAAACCAATGTCATTTACATCAATATAATATAATATTGATTATTATCAATATAATAGGTTAGGGTTATGGTTAGGGTTAGGGTTAGGGTTAGGGTTAACCCGACCAGGCTGTGTGACTAACGTCAATACACCTAGGTATTCTAACCCTAGCAATACCGTTTCTTGGAGCTAGGTTAGGGTTAGCTCTAGTACTACAGGGGCGGATCCAGGGGGGGGTGCAGGGGGTGCGCACCCCCCCTAAAAATTTTGAGTTGCCCTTTTTTCTGGCCCACGGCCCTTTTTTCTGGTCCGGACCCTCACCTGCTCGCGCAGAAAACGCATCTGAGGGGGTCTAATTTCAAAAAATTTCGGGGGGAGGGCCCCCCAGACCCCCCTTTGCGTGCTCCCAAGTTTCGGTTATTCAAGTTGAAGTTCAAGTTTTATAGTAAATGTATGAAACGGAAAGCATATAAATTAATACATGTAATGATTTTAATTTTCTTTTGTAATAAAAGTGTGTTCAATCCATATCGCAGTTTGATTTCACCGGGTACTAGTATTTTGTCGCTCTGATGGCAGTTAATTTCAAGCAAGTTGATGGTTTTTGTGGCTTTGTGGATTTTGCCTTGTACTGGAATTGTCTGTTTCATTGCTATGACAAGACTTGAAGTACAAAAATTTCGCCTCATATGCTCTGAAAATGCATAAAAAGGAGTCTGATTTTTAAAAAATTTCTGGGGGAGGCCCCCCCGACCCCCCACCGCTTCAGTTGCCCCTAACAAAATCTCAAAGTGCCCTTTCCCACCTGCACCCCCCCTAGACAAAATCCTGCATCCGCCCCTGCGTTAGGAGTAATGTTGATAGAGAGAGAGAGAGAGAGAGAGAACGAGTGGCACGCGTAATGGCGCAGAGGAATTATGGCCTAAACGTTTTTAGAGATTCCAAGATTTTCGCGTGAGCGTAGATCAACTAAAAATACGTAATACGTAATACGACAGCATAATCCGAGGCCTTACTTGCCCGTCTTCCCCGGGGGTCGACCCGCAGCAGCAGCTGGTCTACGAGGAATCCCTGTGTTATGGCATGATAACCATGAGCTGTCCCTGGTGGCCACATGGGCTTCTGATCGGCCAGTATCTCACCCATCTTATTTCGATCTCTGATCGTGTTCTCGTCCACATCGTAGCCAAATATGTTCGGAACACCAGCCTTGAAACGGAAACTATGAGCTTATTAGTATGTCACATCTAAACCTGCGAGATTATATCAGGTACAGTTAGAGAAAATCATGCAGCATTTTATGTAAACACGATGTTATAATCATGTATTGGAGATCGCTGTATTGGATCAAAGTTCGAGGAGTTGTCGTGGTATCAGCTGTAGTAACTACTTGTCGGATAACATTACGCTGACGCAATTTTTTTCAATTATTATCATAGTTATTTAGTTAAGTTAAATCTTTCCCGCGCCTATGTGGCGCATAGGGCGGTGCCTATCTCCGTTTTCTTTACCCGAGGCCATAATTATTTAGGGTGTTCTAAGGGGCTACGACCCTGCATGCATATAGATCAGGAGTGTATAATATGGATATTAGGGATAATAGGGTATAATAGGGATTATCCCTATTATCTACTCCTGATGCATATAGATGATCTGCGTATATGTGCGAGTAGTGAGATGACACGCCACCTGGTGAGAGACAAGCATGCTGACGGTCACGTTATCTTTGCCATGTTGTCCAAACTGCGGCCAATACTTCGTGACCAGATCTTCGTACTTGAGCAGACGCCTGTCAACCAAAACGGCGACGCACAAGGCTCCAATACCTTTAAAACATAAATTCTACGGGTGAGATGAATTAATTAATGCAAAATATAAAATATCTTAGCAAATTAGCGTGACAGCATGCTTGTCTGTCTGTTCGTCCGTCCATCCTTTCCTTCCGGCTCGTTATCTGTCCGTGCATGCATCCGTCTGCCCGTCTGTCTGTGTGGTCGCCTGTATGTCTGTTTGTTTCCCAGCCTCCTGTAAAATTACAAGGGTTACCCTAAAAAAAACTCGCGTAGACGCTTTTTTTCAAAGCGTTCGATGACCTCACATCTATCCTATGTATATCGCCTGCGACGCTCTATTACCTTTGGAAGTAGAGAAGAAAAAACTCATCGTGTCTTCC
>NW_014577121.1:85879-92143 GCF_000485595.1 Priapulus caudatus | reverse complement strand
AAGTCATAACTAACAGGTTTTCAGAAATTCTTCCCTGTTTAATTACTTATTAGAATTAATTAACATAACTGGAAACACGGATGTAAGCAGTTATGAAACTAAAGTCCAATAACAAACACAAAATAATTAATTGACTCGCTCCATTGGAATATTTTAGTTAAAATAATTAACCAGCGTGACTGTAAATTCAATAATACAAAACATTTCTTAGTATTGAGATGGTATTAGGTTGGGATAGTGTGGGGAATTGTAAGCACTCATGTTTGAAATGTATACGCACACATCGTGTGATTGAGCCAACAATATGACTTGAGGAGTGGATTCTGAAAGACCTATAAACATAGGCTATGTAATTATGCACGTCCTAGATAGTAATTTCGATAAAATCTCAAACTTCAGCAAACGCAGAGAGCCCGCGTTATCAAACGCGTTCTCAAATCGTTGTGCAAATCTTGGCGTGCTGATCACTTGTGCGATGCGATCGTTTTTATGTAGAGATCAGTGGAAAAATTTCGAAAAATCAGTGGATGTAATAAATCAGAGGAACGACTAACCCATGTTTTTTTATACGCTAAGCGCAACATTCCGAACTATACGCTTCTCAACGGTCCTAGTCAAACTCATATATATATATATATCAACCATATTTTTATGAATATATTATGAGAAAATCTGTGCTTGTGTCTTGGCGTGCTGATCACTTGTGAGATCAGTGGAAAATTTCGAAAAATCAGTGGATGTAATAAATCAGATAGATGGCGTCTAAACATTCGTAGGTCACCCGCATGAGGCGCTGCCATCGCTCATCCTCTTTAACGAACGGCACGATGGTGTTGGTGAGGTAGGAAATCCCTAGTTGAGTCTCAGGATCAGCTATACCTACTTGCACTCCTGTTCCCGGTGTTCCAAACATCTGTTGCCCCTGTAAGTACAAACGATGCAGTAGCATACCGATATTTGTCCTTAAAACCACATCCGTAAACAAGTAATTTAACTTCTGTTGCTCAGCTATACGAGATTTTAATGCATGTAATAAAAATTAATTAGAAAAACAAGAAGAAGAAGAGAAGGGGAGGGGGAGAAGGAAGAGGAGAGGGAGGAGGAAATAGAGATAAACTATTAGAGATAGAATTATTATTTCTGTTATAAATGTATTGATCCAATATGTATATATGATAAAAAGTCTTGTAATTCGTATCAGTGTTATAATGGTTAGCGCTGAGATATTGCTATATGCTTATATATACTTATATATACAAATATATAGAATGGGATATAGAGAAAGAGAAGGGGGAGTATAGTAGAGAAGTACCTCACCTTAGGATTTTTAAATGAATCGGCAACGTTGAATCCTCCGACACTAAACCTGGTAGCGATTGCATCACCGACAGCGGGCTTCAGTAGAATGTCGTCGTTGTAGATCGGTTCTCGCATCTATACGTCACGTGATTATATGAAATACGGCTGCGTTATAATGCGATGCATTCTTCTGACCCATTGAGCAGGGAAATATAACTGTAAATAAATGTGCGTAGGGCTCATACCTTTACATTAATAAATAAAACGTATGCGTTATTAAAGTTTATATATGTTCGTTTACCTGGTCTATTGTTTTCCGCGTGAGTAAACGACTACCATTGAGAGCTCCTCCCGAAGCCAGTATACCATACATCTTTGCCTGAGACATAGCAGTGCCGATTCCATTCGCAGCGGCTATCTCTATTTCTCGTAACTCGTAGTTTCCCCACTGTTCCGGCGTCTTCATGGCATATACGTATAACAAAACACATATATACATGTCAGGGCCGCGTTCTTCGAATTCGTCGAAGGAAAGTTGCTGCGACTAAAATATTTACAAATTTACGTACGAATCTATAGGAAGCGGTATAAAATTAATTAGTATGCACGTACGTTACTTGTAATCCTCTAAATAGTTGGCTGAGCAAATTAACAGATGCGCCTGCGTAAATCCATATATGTATGCGTACATATACATACATGAACAAAGCAATGTGTTATTACATTATTGGGATAGGGATTTTCACGTGTATTATAATCTGATAGTCTGCGTGCTGTAAATCTCTCAATAAGTGATTAAATTATGTTTAATCGATTGTGACAGCATACCATTGCACGGAAGAATTTCGGTTGTATGTAGTCGGGATAAACTGATTTCTTCATCATATCGGCGTCCGATCCAGCCTTGTAAATATTGAATAAGTAGCGAGCCATAATGCCGATGTTCTTGAGCGAATTACTATCTTTGTAGGATCGTGCTACGCGGTAGTGCAGGGTGCGGGGCAAGCCAATGTGGAAGTCCAGCCCTGAGACGTGTATAATATACCATGCATGTAGTCACGCTCTCAAGCGCTTGCGTATGCAATGAACTGCAATGTCGTTATTAGAAATACGAGTATAAATAACGAAACAAGTTTAGGTACATCACTATTCAACATAACACAACTTCTCCCATGCCGAAATGCCCTATATCTAGTAGACGCATATTCGGCATTCAGACTAATCGCGATGCTGACTGCGCCCGGCTGCTGTACATACAAACCACGTACAAAAAAATAAATATTACAGCAACATTCTATTAATTTACGCTGTGCACAGGCATCGTAGTGAGACATAACTAATGGATCTACTGAGTAAAAAGAAGAAACAAGCACCAAGGCCGAAGGATAAGCTCTTTATGTTTGTATCTGGTACCCCGAGTTAACATGCAAGCGTGTATAGGTTTCCTGTGCCGCACAAACTATCATAACGTACCAAACTTCTCTGCAACTTCTTCTCGGAAGAAGTGTCCCACACTTCGACCCCGGGGGTCGACCCGCAGCAGCAGCTGGTCTACGAGGAATCCCTGTGTTATGGCATGATAACCATGAGCTGTCCCTGGTGGCCACATGGGCTTCTGATCGGCCAGGATCTCACCCATCTTATTTCGATCTCTGATCGTGTTCTCGTCCACATCGTAGCCAAATATGTTCGGAACGCCAGCCTTGAAACGGAAACTATGAACATATTAGTATGGCACATCTAAACCTGCGAGATTATATCGGGTACAGTTAGAGAAAATCATGCAGCATTTTATGTAAACACGTTGTAATCATGTATTGGAGATCGCTGTATTGGATCAAAGTTCAAGGAGTTGTCGTGGTATCAGCTGTAGTAACTACTTGTCGGATAACATTACGCTGACAGAATTTTTTTCAATTATTATCATAGTTATTTAGTTAAGTTAAATCCTTCCCGCGCCTATGTGGGGCATAGGGCGGTGCCTATCTCCGTTTCCTTTACCCGAGGCCATAGTTATTTAGGGTGTTCTAAGGGGCTACGACCCTGCATGCATATAGATGATCTGCGTATATGTGCGAGTAGTGAGATGACACGCCACCTGGTGAGAGAGAAGCATGCTGACGGTCACGTTATCTTTGCCATGTTGTCCAAACTGCGGCCAATACTTCGTGACCAGATCTTCGTACTTGAGCAGACGCCTGTCAACCAAAACGGCGACGCACAGGGCTCCAATACCTTAAAACATAAATTCTACGCGTGAGATGAATTAATTAATGTAAAATATAAAATATCTTAGCAAATTAGCGTGACAGCATGCTTGTCTGTCTGATCGTCCGTCCATCCTTTCCTTCCGGCTCGCTATCTGTCCGTTCATGCATCCGTCTGTCTGTGTGGTCGCCTGTCTGTCTGTTTGTTTCCCAGCCTCTTGTAAAATTACAAGGGTTTCCCTAAAAAAAACTCGCGTAGACGCTCTTTTTCAAAGCGTTCGATGACCTCACACCTATCCTATGTATATCGCCTGCGACGCTCTATTACCTTTGGAAGTAGAGAAGAAAAAACTCATCGTGTCTTCCGTCCACGGGTTGTGGGCGGCAGTGTCGGCGTAACCTCCCCATATATTAACGATGGGCTTGCCCTTGTGATAGACGGCAAACGCTGCGCCATTTTCGTCGAGTCCCTCCTCGAAAAGTTTCCTAAATTGTTTGTTAAACAATTATTACGCTCAATACAATACAATAAATGCTACAATTATATGTACGATAACCACGCACAGCTAAACAAGACCAGTAATTTTTCCCATTTAATCGCGGTTGCAGCTGACACCCGTAAGTAGTTGTTGTTAAGCTATACTACTTCTACGGCTGGGCGTTGATGTGTACAGCGGTTTGCCGCGGACACAGTCAACACAACTGACACGATGACACCGTTAAAACAAAGTATAAACACGGGATGTTTGTGAGTCTTTGATATGATAAGCCCTCGCGGTTACACACGCCATGAACACATGTATATAGATTGTCTAAATGTAATTCTATATATCTTCTGAATGTATTCATATCTTTATAATGTATTCGTATTTAGATATGTATTCTACTAGGAAATAGAGATAAACTATTAGAGATAGAATTATTATTTCTGTTATAAATGTATTGATCCAATATGTATATATGATAAAAAGTATTGTAATTCGTATCAGTGTTATAATGGTTAGCGCTGAGATATCGCTATATGCTTATATATACTTATATCTACAAATATATAGAATGGGATATATGGAGAGAGAGGGGGGAGTATAGTAGAGAAGTAGAAGAGATCCTCACCTTAGGATTTTTAAATGAATCGGCAACGTAGAATCCTCCGACACTGAACCTGGTAGCGAATGCATCACCGACAGCGGGCTTCAGTAGAATGTCGTCGTTGTAGATCGGTTCTCGCATCTATACGTCACGTGATTATATGAAATACGGCTGCGTTATAATGCGATGCATTCTTCTGACCCCCCATATTCATGGTATGAGCCCTACGCACATTTATTTACAGTTATATTTCCCTGCTCAATTTACATTAATAAATATAACGTATGCGTTATTAAAGTTTATATATGTTCGTTTACCTGGTCTATTGTTTTCCGCGTGAGTAAACGACTGCCATTGAGAGCTCCTCCCGAGGCCAGTATACCATACATCTTTGCCTGAGACATGGCAGTGCCGATTCCATTCGCAGCGGCTATCTCTATTTCTCGAAACTCGTAGTTTCCCCACAGTTCCGCCGTCTTCATGACATACGTATAACAAAACACATATATACATGTCAGGGCCGCGTTCTTCGAATTCGTCGAAGGAAAGTTGCTGCGACTAAAATATTTACAAATTTACGTACGAATCTACAGGAAGCGGTATAAAATTAATTAGTATGCACGTACGTTACTTGTAATCCTCTAAATAGTTGGCTGAGCAAATTAACAGATGCGCCTGCGTAAATCCATATATGTATGCGTACATATACATACATGAACAAAGCAATGTGTTATTACATGATTGGGATAGGGATTTTCACGTGTATTATAATCTGATAGTCTGCGTGCTGTAAATCTCTCAATAAGTGATTAAATTATGTTTAATCGATTGTGACAACATACCATTGCACCGAAGAATTTTGGTTGTATGTAGTCGGGATAAATTGATTTCTTCATCATATCGGCGTCCGATCCAGCCTTGTAGATCTTGAATAAGTAGCGAGCCATAATGCCGATGTTCTTGAGCGAATTACTATCTTTGTAGGATCGTGCTACGCGGTAGTGCAGGGTGCGGGGCAAGCCAATGTGGAAGTCCAGCCCTGAGACGTGTATAATATACCATGCATGTAGTCACGCTCTCAAGCGCTTGCGTATGCAATGAACTGCAATGTCGTTATTAGAAATACGAGTATAAATAACGAAACAAGTTTAGGTACACTATTCAACATAACACAACTTCTCCCATGCCGAAATGCCCTATATCTAGTAGACGCATATTCGGCATTCAGACTAATCGCGATGCTGACTGCGCCCGGCTGCTGTACATACAAACCACGTACAAAAAAATAAATATTACAGCAACATTCTATTAATTTACGCTGTGCACAGGCATCGTAGTGAGACCTAACTAATGGATCTACTGAGTAAAAAGAAGAAACAAGCACCAAGGCCGAAGGATAAGCTCTTTATGTTTGTATCTGGTACCCCGAGTTAACATGCAAGCGTGTATAGGTTTCCTGTGCCGTACAAACTATCATAACGTACCAAACTTCTCTGCAACTTCTTCTCGGAAGAAGTGTCCCACACTTCGGCCCCGGGGGTCGACCCGCAGCAGCAGCTGGTCTACGAGGAATCCCTGTGTTATGGCATGATAACCATGAGCTGTCCCTGGTGGCCACATAGGCTTCTGATCGGCCAGTATCTCACCCATCTTATTTCGATCTCTGATC
>NW_014577121.1:74653-82091 GCF_000485595.1 Priapulus caudatus | reverse complement strand
TGTGTCTAACCGTAACCCAATAGTTCTGCGCAGCACGCGCGAAGGGGGTTCTGGGCCCTCCCCCAGACATCTTTTTTTAAAAATACACCCCCGTTCAGATGCGTTTTCTTCGCGCGAGCAAGGTCGGGCGGGCGCGGGGCGTCCGCGGACTCCCTGGACCCCCCTGTACACGCCCTGCTCGGAGGCGGCCCGAAGCGAACCAGGCGATGGGAGCCAAGCGGCCGACGCGGGGGGAGGGTTGGGGAGGGGGTTGTTCACTGTTGCACCCTCCCGCACGATGGAGATTTGCAATTATTGACACTAAATGGAGCGAGCTGATGGTGTTGATGAATTCTTGCCAGAATAAAAAAAAAAAATTTCGGGCTGGGGAGGGGCGGCCTCGGGGGGGGGGGGCGGTTTGCGTTCCGACCCCCGACCGCCCCTGGCTACGGGCCTGATGCCCTTCACAGATCTCATCGGGTTATTATTGCTATGCTCTTGGGTCCGTATCATCAAGGAGCTACATAGCATACGGCAATAAAACCAGTTTCTGTGTGGGACGGGAGCTTCGAGTGTGTGTATTTCACTGTGGGAGCTTGCCACACCAATGGGTTAATGTGTGTACGTGTAAGCAGGACTTGCACAATGTATTTGTATTGACATCTCACAGCCATTGAGAAAACAACACTGAGTTGAACGAACCAAAAGATCTTCCGACTATAACAGCCTGGATACACGACTTAAAACTACTGTCACTGATAGTAAACATGCGATCACACGGTCTACTAAGCCCTGCGCGTTAGCGCGGTCGTGGAAGTCGGGTTTTCAGGCTAGTTATGATGTTAATTTAATACTTATAATAATTATTATTAACTATTTTGATTTAATATACAGCTCTTAACTTGCTGATTCTCGTTGAAACCTTTCACAACTTTACACCACGCATTATGTTAGTAGAATACCTGAGTAGCGGGGGCGAATGGGAGCTATATTCTGGACAAGGACAGCTACGACAAGCTGGTGATGAGGTGGCGAGACCTAACTTACAGACACTCACTGATATGCATATGAATTCAAGGCACGAGATCGAGGAGAGAGGGTCACATCTGAAGTTGGATCAACTGTCGTGTAAT
This sequence comes from Priapulus caudatus, assembly GCF_000485595.1. Lineage (NCBI taxonomy): Eukaryota > Metazoa > Priapulida > Priapulimorpha > Priapulimorphida > Priapulidae > Priapulus > Priapulus caudatus. Next base: position 80,979 of record NW_014577121.1, on the reverse strand, counting down.
GGGTTTCTAGGAGGAGGTGAGACGGGAGAAGAGAGTGCGTAGCGGGTCTATTCACTTTATACTTCACTTTCAGATAAACTACCAGTACATTTTAATAAGAGCCTCATGACACTATTAATAGTCTGGGCATATTAAAGCGGGCTGCACGTTGACTGGTCGGTAGTAATATATCCTACACATCATGTAGTAGTATAGAGATAGATATATGCGGACTAAGCTATCAGTTTCGGATACCCCGCAAGATGTTCAACGGCGCGTGTGTTTTCGCATATCGTGCTAACTAGACCTTGGGGCTGGGCGTATTATCGTAGATGTAGCTCTGCGGTGCAGTGCGTGCATCACTAGCTTAGTACTACTAACCTTCGGATCTGCACAGGGCCTGTGGTAGGAGCGAAGGACTATAGTTCGTAGTTCTAGTGCGGGTCCAGTTACCTCCTGTCGCGCGGCTTACGGAAGAGACGTCACGTATGGTGACCAGCGAGCGAGTGGCGCGACGCGCTGGACAGAGAGAGGAGTGAGAGGGGCGCGAGGAGGAAATGCTTAATGACAAATTGAATTCACCTGATGGACCGAGGAGACGAGTCGGAGATGCAAGACGGCTTGGAGAGACTTCACCAGCGAAGGTCGGGGAGAAAGTAAACTAACCCGATTTTCACAGAATGATTTACACTACAGGCCTCGCCGCTTCGCAAGAATGGTTAGACCGTACCGCCAGATTTTTCGTGAATCTTGTAGACAAGCTGCCGGACAGGGAACGATCAGCGTCAGGTGCTAAGCGATGAGGACATGCTGCATTAGGGAAACAGGAGAATGAGTGGTGACTAATGACTAATTGATGCTGTTGGCATTGGGAGGAGGGGGCAGGCAGGGGGCGGTTGGTCTGAGTGTACGGATCGCCCGACTACTCGTGGTCCGGTGGCACACACAGGCAACCTTCCGAACGCGTTTTCAACTAATAAAATGGTGGGTGGAATATGAAGTGCGTTAGGAGAGACAGACGAAATGTATTTTTCTAAGTATAGAGACCATCGGAAAGTACAAGCATTGAAAATGAGAGATGATATGCTCATGTGAGACGTAGACTAGAAGCGTTTGTCTGTCGCCTATTGCGTACTATAGCGTATAGGAATTTGCTGACGTAAATGCCGTTCAATGTCTCAGAGAAAAAAGGGCAACACAACAAGCACAAAGTACAACCGCGAAGGCAGGATATGCGGAGGCTGTCGCATTTCGTGACTTGTATTTAAGGACGCCGACTGGACGTGTGTAGGAGTAGACGATGAGACGATTTATTATGTAGCGGGAGATAAGCGAGTTTCCTAAGGGAGGGTAGCATGGTAGGCGGGGGGAGCGGGAGAAGTAGAGGTTGCCTCTGGGACTGATCGAGCGAGATGAACCAGCGCGACGGGAGAGAAGGGAGAAGCGTGAGGGAAGAAGAAAGAGGAGGGAAGGGGGGAGAGCAGCGAAGGAGAGCGGAGGACGGAGGGAGGGAGTATCGGAGGAGTACGCGCGGGAGGGCGGGAGGCTAGTACTACGACTGAGTTGATTTGCTGTGGTGCAATGGCTATTGTGATTGTTGTAGAGGATGTGACGCATTAGAGGCATGAATAAGCAGTCTAAGAAATGAAAGGGAAGTGAGTGGAGAGGCCGACAGGGCTATGATAGTTAGTTGCTTATTTTCGCGGATGAGAAAGGAGAGAGAGACGCTCGTTCAGTCTCTGTGAACCGGAGAACGGGCTAGTGTCTCCTGGGCTGAGAGAGAGGATGAAAGGTTTTTCAGTTGCGCTAATGAGCCCAGACCAGGCACGCAGAGAGCCAGAGAACGGACCTCCGAGCGCCAGACAGAGAGAGAAATGGAGAGAGCAGAAAGCGGAGAGAGAGAAGGCGGGCGCTTAGAGAGAGAGAGAGGAGAAAGACGAGACGAGAGACTGAGAAACGTGCGTAGGAGACCGCGAGAAAGAGAGGAGTAGTGATCGCGGGTGCCGCTAGTAGGAAACGACGACGAGAGAGAGAAAGACCGAGCGGGCCACAGGGCAGCCTTCCTGCGAGAGGAGGGGCATTGTGCTTCAACCGAGAGGCTGCCGTGCTAAGTTGTGCAAGGCGGGAAGTCCTAGGAAGGGAGAGAGGAGCGATACGCTTTTAGAGAGAGAGAGAGAGAGAGAGAGAGAGAGAGAGAACGTGCGCTAGAGAGCGAGAAAGAGAGAGAGTGAGCGCGTGCGCTAGAGAAAGAGAGAGAGAGAGAAAGAGAGAGAGAGCGTGCGCTAGAGAGAAAGAGAGAGAGAGAGAGAGAGAGAAAGAGAGAGCGTGCGCTCACGTACGTGTATATATTCGTCGAAATACTAGTCATTTTAACAGGTACTGAGCATATGTGCCTCAGGATATCACTCGGATCCCTACTACATTGGCAAATATTTTAGAAATTTATCTATGCTGACTAGGTTAAAATAAGGGTTCGCGCATGCGCAGTAGCTGACTAAATGATTCATATTTTGATTCAAAAATAAATTTAAAATAGAGCTGGGCTACCCTTGAGTAGATTTCTTTGATAAATATCCATCGCAATGACTCTGGTAAAAGATGGTACGACGTCCTAGCTTGCAGGGTACCACGGACATAGCGTTTCTGGCTTCAGTCTCCCAGATACATGTACGTGTATATATTCGTCGAAATACTCGTCATTTTAACAGGTACTGGGCATATGTGCCTCAGGATATCATGCAACATGTTGCAACTTCCAGTGCGCTATTCTCACGAGCTGTTCACCGCAGCTCGGTTACGTTAGATGGCGCCACTTACACATACCCTGATATAAATCCATGGAACGATTAGCTCTTACAAATAATCTTGTAAACATATTGGATATCAAATATATAAAACATATATTACACTTTTCAAAATATGTAGCCGAGGCGCATAGAAATCCTTTATATTATTATATATTATAATAAATAATTAAGTCTTTGGAGATTTTGGTACCCCGCGAATTCGGTGTTTAGGTAACCTTGTTTATGTTATGTTCACCTTTATGACTAGCTGGGACGTTACGATCACTTACACGACTACTTGTGACGTCATGTTCACTTACACGACTAATTGTGATGTCACGTTCACCTACACGACGGTATCTGCATTGTCTCTGCTTCGAACAAGCGTATTTGTCAGACGTCAGTTCTCTTGAGATCAGCACGTGCATTGTCACGTCTTCGGCAAGTTCTTTTGGAATGTCACTTTCTTTCATGGCTCTATTTGTGACATCACCTCCTTTCAACCCCGTGTGCGCGCTGTCACTTTCTTCTATAATATTATCCGTGACGTCAGCCGTTTCGTCGCGGTCAGGTACTTCGATAAACGTTCTCGCGACGTCCACGTGACGTAACTTCACCGTTAATATAATTTTTTTTACTAAAAATTTAGAATAAGCTATGGTAGATAATAATAGTACACACAGCGCAGAGCCATAGACCGACAGCGCTCATCTGCTGCCTACTGTGGGTCTGTGGTGTGGTCACTTCAGTTATGCATAGCGACACATTTGTTTTCACATATGCGCTGAAACAGTGCGCGTTTACATTGCGTTACTATACATGCATGTATACGTAGATAGATAGATAGATAGATAATCGTTTTTGTCTCAATATTGTTTATTGTTTGTTTCTCTGTTATGAATCTAACCTTAAGATCAAGTAAATAAATGTGGCTGAATTTGCTCTAAAAGTTGTTTTTACGCGTTTTTTCCCGAGCAACGCCGGGTAACCGGCTACTGTATACAATTTGTACTAACGTGTTTTATAAAACGTACTTAACGTGTGGTAACGTATTCGAGCTAGTTTTACCTGCACGTATGGTGGTTTGGCGCATATCGCTCCTGGAGTAAAGTAACACACATAGATATCATCAAGAGCTAATAATACCTAGAGTGTACAACGGGAAAACGGGAAAATAGTGCTATTTCACGACTACATTATTCTACTTTGCCTGCGAGTCTAGAACAATTCCTTGCTCTCTACAACAAGACCAACCGCTTGTCAATACGATACTCCTAGGCTCTCGGTATTATTAGCTCTTGATATCATATAACACATATAACACATTTTGTTGTTTCGTAGACGTATTGCGAGGGTTTTTGACGGGTGATGACCGCGAACTCTGGGGATTAGGTAAAGCCTACTGAAATATGTTTCTGTGTGTATATATATATAATATATTATACGATCGATTTACTTGACTGGACGATGCTGACACCTCGTGGCAAAAGCCGGCATCATAAGCCTCCCCACTTATGTACTTTGCGGTTACTGCGAGAGCTTAACTGCGCCTAATATCATTAATATAATGACGTGTCATATCATTCCTGTATCATTCAGTTACACACCTACTGTGAACTTTATGTAAATTGTACCAGAACGTTAAATTATTTGTAGCAGTATGTTATTGTAATCGGCTCCCTATATCTTGTTAATATACTAATAGCTTCCAGTTTTATCATGACAGCTAGGTTCAAGTAATTGTATTAGTTACGCTATGTTAATTATATCCGAAATACATCAGAATGTTATACAATTTGTACTAACGTTTTAGAAAACGTACTTAACGTGTGGTAACGTATGCGAGCTAGTTTTATCTGTCAGTACGTGTGGTGGTTTGGCGCACATCGCTTCTGGAGTAAAGTAACATATCTTGTTGTTTCATAGACGTATTGTGAGTGTTTTTGACGGGTGATCAATATCATTCTTCGTGTCATTGAGTTACACACGTACCGCGAACTGAAATACATGTATGTATGTATGTATAAATATTTACGATCGACTTACTGACTGGCCCTCGTGGCAAAAGCCATCATCAACTTACGCATTTAGCCGTTACTGTGAGAGCTTAACTGCGCCTAATATTATTAATATAATGACGTGTTATATCATTCCTGTGTCATTGAGTTACACGTACACCTACCGCGAACTTTGTGTAAATTGTACCATTATGTTATACTATTTGTATGTTTTTGTAATCGGCTCCGTATATTTTGCTAATAGCTTCCAATTTTATCATGACAGGTTGAAATAATTGTATTAATTAGGCTATGTTAATTATATCCGAAATACATCAGAATGTTATACAATTTGTACTAACGTGTTTTGCTATGTCTCCCTATCGTTTACTAATTGCTCCCTCTTTTATCATATTAGGTTAAATGTAATTGTATTTGTACACGGTCCTAGTTGTTTACGCGTACATTGTCCTAATGCGCCACCTATGTCGTTATTCATGTCTGATCAAACACATATGTCTGCACTAAGCTTAGTTAATCCAACTGACTTAGGTTTTGTCAACGGACTTTATTGTTCTAACTTGCTTTTTTTTACATAGAGCGCAGTGAATAGGACCCACGATTGCTGAACGTGCGGTTATATTCTTACCTTGCTAACTGGAAAAGTTTATTGTTAGATTTGGTTGGGGTTAGGATTAGAGTTAGTGTTAGTGTTAGTGTTAGTGTTAGTGTTAGTGTTAGTGTTAGTGTTAGTGTTAGTGTTAGTGTTAGTGTTAGTGTTTGTGTTAGTGTTAGTGTTAGTGTTAGTGTTAGTGTTAGTGTTAGTGTTAGTGTTAGTGTTAGTGTTAGTGTTAGGATCAGGGTTAGAGTTTGGGGTCCTATTCAGCTGGCATCCGTTTATTCTTTCCTGATTCTACTGCTATTTGCCCTACGTTGGCTCAGTCCCATTTCCATGCGATTTTTTTCTGCGTGGCTGGATAGTTCCATCTTCTTCTCAATTAACATGGTTCGGCGTGTATCCCTACGATGGTTGCTACCCTCCGATGGTTACCGCAATGATGCGTGGCGTTGTCTCTAGGAATTAGTGTTCGAGTGTGTGTTGTCTGATGCGTTTGTTGGTGGACAGTCGTTAAAAAAAACAGAAGCCGAAAAACATCAAGGGTTTTATTTCATTTGTACAGCGTATTTTGTCGTCCTGTAGTCTCATGTCGTCTACATCTGCTGTCGCTGCTGACGTTGATTCTGTATTGTGGCAGCAGGATCCTACGTAGACAACAAAATAATCTCTGGTAAAAAAGTTTATACTTTTGTAGTTAATGTTTATAGTGTTAAGTTTAGTTTTTGTTGGTGCTCAGTAAACGTTGAAAAGTATGAAATGGGATTATGGTGGAAGCAATGTGTGCTGTTGTGTGAAGGTGCGTGTGTGTGCGTGTCTGCATGTGTTTTGTGTACGTCGTGGATGGGTGCGTGAATACCTTCGTGTGTGCGTCAGTGTGTGCGTGTGCGTGTGCGTGTGCGTGTGCGTGTGCGTGTGCGTGTGCGTGTGCGTGTGCGTGTGCGTGTG
>NW_014577121.1:66029-74628 GCF_000485595.1 Priapulus caudatus | reverse complement strand
AAACGTTGAAAAGTATGAAATGGGATTTATGGTGGAGCCCAATGTGTGCTGTTTGTGTGAGGGCGTGTGTGTGTGGTGTCTGCATGTGCTTTTGCTGTACCTGTGTGGTGGTGTGACGTGGAATACCTTCGGTGTGCTGCGTCAGGGTGTGTGCGTGTGTGTGTGCGAGGTGCGTGTGGGTGTGCGGGTATGTGTGCGCTAGTATGTGTGATATCAGTATGCAGCCACGATTTGCGTGGCATGCGTGCGGTGCGTATTTGCGCGTTTACTCGTTTTCGGAACGACACATGATAATATTGACAAGTTGCGCGCTCGGTTTTTTCGGTGTACGTGCGTGTGTGTGTGTGTGTGTTGTGTACGTGGAAGTACTTTCGTGTGTGCGTAGTACATGAGTAGCTCGCGCTGACTGCTGCGGTGTCGCGTGCGCGTAGTTCAACATATGGATCACACTATTTTCTGTTGTTAACTATACCAATACTATTCCTGCTATTGACGCCTCCTGCACCTGGTGACAAGTCCGCGCGTGCGTAAGCCTCATGCACCAAGATCATCTAACTTTCTGTTATTACAACATTCTTGCTCAACATTCACGTAAAGTTTAAACGTTTTACACATGCTAACATGCAGCCGAATGTATTCTGCACGATGCTACTCATTTGCTTATATGATATCTATACTTACTCTGTTTCCAACAGTCTGCGTTTTCCGCAGTAATGGTTGGTGATGGGGGTCCCACTGCCCGCAGGCTACGAGATCTCACCTGACAAACAAAAATATCTCGAGTAAAGGTGATGTTATGGATTTACGTTTAAGACGTGTACAAATATATTATGTACATACAGTATTCTTGCCCTTGACAACTTCTGCCACATGGTGAGAAGCTGAATCAATATTCTTTGAGAATGTAATAACAGCTTGACACGTTGGCAGAAACTGTTGCTAACAGGTTAATTTCGTTAGTTGATAATGAATTGAAATTACTATTAACGTTGTCATCAAATTCTATTAACCTATTACAATATTTGTGTACTCCAGGTCTTAGTTAGGGTCAGCCTGCGATAAATTGAGATAGTGTGAAAGACATGATTCAGAGAAACATTGGGTGTTTAAATGTCTAGCAAAAACTCTCAATACTGAATGACAGATATTGTGTTTGTGTGCGTCATGCAAGCGTGCGTGTGTACGTGTCTGCGTGTGTTTGTGGGTGTCTGCATGTGTTTGTGTACGTGCGTGCGTGTGTGCGTGCGCCTGCGTGTGTTTGTGTACGTGCATGCGTGCGTGCCTGTGTGTGCGCATTTGTGTACGTGCGTGTATACCCGGTACGTGTATTGTGTACCAGCGTGTGTGCGTGTATGCGTGTTTTTGCGTACGTACGTGCGTGCGTGCGTGTGTTGATGCGAACGTGAGTACTTTCGTGCGTGAGTGAATGTGTATGTGTGTATGAGTGAGCGCGCGTGTGTCCGTGAGTTTTGACATATGGATCACACTAGTTTCTGTTGTTAACTTATACCAATCCTATTCCTGCTCTTGACAGCTGCTGCCACCTGGTGACAAGTCCACGTGTGCGTAAGCGTGCGTGTGTATAGAGCATGCACCAAGCTCATCTATTTTCTGTTATTAAACATTCTCCTCACATTCACATCCTAATGTTTAACGTTTTCACACATGCTTAACATGCAGCCGAATTTCTGCACGATGCTAACACATTTGCTTATATTGAGAGAGAGAGAGAGAGAGAGAGAGAGAGAGAGAGAGAGAAGAGAGCGAACCGAGATTTTCCTAACCCGTGGTTAAAGCAAATCTTATCTTAAAAAATGTACTTATCTGGTGAAGACGACGACGACAACGATCGCATCGTGTAAATCGCTATCGCTTGACGCGCAGGATGCGAGTTTTTTTCGTACTCGTAAGAGCAAATACTCCATGTGCGCATACTTGACGCTTGCTCTGTACTCGCTACGCTATTGAGTCATATTGTATTTAAGAATTTTGGATGTGCTATGTATATGACGACACTGCGAGTATTCGCTTTTACCACGCCAGGAACTCATTTCGCGCGCGGGCTGGCGCGCGGCCAGCGCGCCAATGCGTCACGGCAGAGCTGCTACGTCGTCACATAGCTCGCGTACTGCCTATAGCAATGAACGCACTACCTGAGGCGGTTAAGGAACGCGGGTATAGTAGAGCTAGTTTGTGAATTGTGATTGATTGTCATTCTATGCGAGGCGCTACTTCGGAGGCTATTCGCGTTTGCTGTGTTAGCGGTTTATGTGCATCCGTGTGCTTCCGTGATCGATTGTACAGTAGACCATTTTTACTAAATATTTGTGGATAGACGTCGAGATGGCATCTACAACCAGAGCTCCCAGGCAATGGTGCCTAACTAAGACTGAAAACATCAACTCATTTGAGAATTGGCGTCAAAATTTAAAGTACACTTTATCCATGGATAAGAGATTCGACCTGTTCTTGGTGGCTGGCGCCACATGGGAGAAGAAGAGTCAGGCCTCCCCACTACGTGGATTTGAGAATGATGCTGAAATCATACCAGAAGACCGTCGTCGAACCGCGGAAGAGAAAGCTTCATTGCTTGAGTTAATGTTGGGACAAATCGCTAATTACTGCCCGGTGATATCACGCAGCATCATCGTGAAAAACTCAACCTCCATTGAGCACATTTGGCAGTCTATTCGCATGCACTATGGCTTTCAGTTAACTGGAAAGCGCTTCATAGATTTTGATGACATTAAATACGAACACGACGAACGTCCGGAGGACCTGTTTCAGAGACTGACCGCCTTTGCCGAAGACAATCTCTTGACCAAGGATTGCGGCATCAGTCACCACGATGAGATTCAGTCTGAGGATGAAGAGATGTCACCTTCGCTCGAGAATTTAATTGTTCTGACGTGGCTTAGACTGCTCCATAAGGACCTCCCCCGCCTGGTCAAACAGCGCTATGGCACCGAGCTACGTTCCAGAACTTTGGCTTCTATTAAGCCAGAAGTGTCGCAGGCATTGGAGTCACTTCTGGATGAGTTGACAACATCAGAACGCCTTCTATCTCGCCTTAGGTACGCCGTGCACAGAGTAATTATGTTCTGCATGCGCTCTCGATATGAGAGTATGTAGAACTGCACACGCACGCACGTCTACGTGCACACGCACGTGTATGCACGCATGTGTACGTGCATATGCAGGTACGCACGCGCGCACGTGTACATCACGCACGCACGCACGCACGCATGCACGCAGGTGTACGTGCACACGCACGCACGCACGTATATGTGCATACGCACGCTCGCACGCACGCACGCACGGACGAACGGACGCACGGACGGACGCACGCTCATGCGATTCTACAAGCTGCATCTGACTATGTCAGATGAGCTAAAAAGCACGTGCAGTTGCGTGTGATGCAGACAAAAAGACTCGAGGACACATTTAAATGGAAAAAGTAGTTACATGAAGTATATGCAGCCTACATACACCTTGTCATGGTACCAGACATGGTTTTCATAGATACCATTCACAAATTTGGTCTGTTTGCCCTAGCTTTATCAAATGTGGACATCTGATTAAAAAGATCAATATAGAAATAAATGTTTGCACAAACCTTTATGGCTATCAGTTATAGGTTCTCTGTTTCTTACTGCCTCAAGCAAACAAAGGCGTTCTCGGCTATTTTTATTTTCATAGTATTCGTCGTATTTTTATATTCGTCTTTTCGTCGTATGTTTGTGCAGTGAGTTTTGACAGTTGATAGCATAGTTTTCAGGTCGGAAAGCAAACCGCAGCACGATTAGGAACACATGTAAACAAGTAACAACAACAGCAATCGGAGATAGCAAACCTCCGCCACAGCGTAACAGTCCCCCATCTTGCTGGTACACCCAATATAGTTTGATGAAATTTTTAGAAATTTGAAAAAAAAGATCCAGGATTTTTTTTGATAAATTTTAAATGCGTCCGAAGTCTTCCCCACAAAAAAAAACAAAAAAACAAACAAACCTGGATACAGATGTGGATCCGGATCACCACCAAAATCTAATCGATTGGTTGTTGGCCCAAGACCAACCCGTCCAAAAAAATCGTCGAAATCCATCCCTAACCTTTTGAAATATCTTGTTGACAGACAAACAAACAAACTAACACGGGCGAAAAACCTCCTTGGTGGCGGTAATAAGTAACAGCTAACACGTAAAAAGTACAGCTCACTCTCTCTTTCTCTCTCTCTCTCTCTCTCTCTCTCTCTCTCTCTCTCTCTCTCTCTCTCTCTCTCTCTCGCTCCCCCTCTCTCTCTCTCTCTGCGGATGCTGTACAGGGACTGTGTGAAACCCCCGCCTCTCTGTTTCCAACAGTCTGCGTTTTCCGCAGTAATGGTGATGGGGGTCCCACTGCCCGCAGGCTACGAGATCTCACCTGACAAACAAAAATATCTCGAGTAAAGGTGATGCTTTTGATTTACGTTTAAGACGTGTACAAATATATTATGTACATACAGTATTCTTGCCCTTGACAACTTCTGCCACATGGTGAGAAGCTGAATCAATATTCATTCAGAATGTAATAACAGCTTGACAAGTTGTAGAAACTGTTGCTAACAGGTTAATTTCGTTAGTTGATAATGAATTGAAATTACTATTAACATTGTCATCAAATTAGAATAACCTATTCCAATATCTGTGTAGAACAATAGGTCTAAGCTAGGGCCAGCCTGCGATAAATTCGCCGTGAAGTAAATCGTATTGAGTCGTTATTTACCTTAAAACAGCTGAGCGGAAATCAGTGAACAACTTCTTAAAAACTGCTATTTGTACAATCATATTATAATAATTGTCCTGACATTTTATATTAACTGTAACAAAATATTATACTATATTTAGGATAATAATAGCGTATACTCTTTGTAATAATGTTCTTATTGCATTTTTATTACGTTTAACCAATTTGCATTTAATCCTGCATAATGTTTATCTTATGCGCATACGCTACCTTTCTCGTTTCTCATCTATCGTTTTCCATTCATGGTTATCGTTATTTTTCTGCTGGGGTAACTCCGTAGATGCGGTTACTGTGATATACAAGCTAGAAATATAAATAATAGGTAGCAATATACTGTGATTAAATTTACCTCACTATAAATAAATAGAACTCTACCTCAAGATAACGTATTTCAGCACAATTGTTACAGATAGTGTGAAATATATAAATCACAGAAACATTGGGTGTTTGAGAGTTTAGCAAAAACTCTCAATAAATAATGACAGATATATTGTGTTTGTGTACGTGCAAGCGTGTGTGTGTGCGTGTCTGCGTGTGTTTGTGGGTGTCTGCATGTTTGTGTACATGCGTGTCTGTGCGTGTATTGTTTACCGGCGTGTGTGCGTGTATGCGTGTATTAGCGTACGTGCGTGTGTGTGTGTTGATGCGTACGCGAGTACGTACTTTTGTGCGTGCGTGAATGTGTATGTGTGCATGAGTGAGCGCGCGTGTGTGCGTGCGTGTGTCCGTGAGTTTCAACGTATGGATCACACTATTTTCTGTTGTTAACTTATACCAATACTATTCTTGCTATTGACAGCAGCTGCCACATGGTGGCAACTGCACGTTTGTGGGTGCGTTAGCGTCCGTGTGTATAAAGCATGCACCATGGTTATCAATTTTCTATTAAACATTGTCAACATGTGAAGTTTAACGTTTTAACACATGTTTAAGATGCAGCCGAAATGCAAGCGCCATTGCTAACAAATTTTATTCTATCTATACTTACTCTGTCTTCTGCAGATACAGAGCAGAAGTCTCCGCCATCTAGTGGTGGTGGGGGTCCCACTGACCGCAGGCTATGAGATTTCACCTGACCAACAAAAATATCTCGATTAAAGGTGAGGTTTTTGATTTACGTTTCAACCGTTCAGCCGTGTACAAACATACCGCTACTGTATTCTTGCTCTTAACAACTAGCTGCCACCTGGTGGCAAGCTAAAACTGTACCGGGTACGTTTAAAGCAACTGCATTCGCATGTTGTTATAATTATTTCTGCACGCGTATTATGCTAACATTATGTTAATACACTGCGTTTCGCTTACGTCAGCTATCGTTTCATTCAGGGTCAACGATGTGTTATTCTGATGGGGTGACTCGTTAGATGCGATGGCCTACGATATACTAGCTGCAAATACTTATACATAATAAGTAGCAATAAACTCACTGTGATTGAAGTTACAACAGTATAAATAAATAACTCCCTACATCAAGATAATGTATTGTAGCACAATTGTTATACAGCTAGTGTCTAAGTCATTACGCACAAAAATATTGGGTGTTTGGTAGTTTAGCAACAATTATCCTTGCATATAAGCAGGCACTGTGCCTGCGTTTGTGCTTGTGAGTCTGCGTGCCGACGCGTGTATGTGTGTGTGTGTGCGTGCTTGCACGTGTTGGTGTCAGCGCACGCGCGTTAATAGTGCGTGCGTGCATGCATGCGTGCGTATGTTCGTGTGCTAGCGAGCGGGTGTGTGTGTGCGTGCGCACGTCCACGTGTGTAACGCATGCATCACGCTCGGCTATACTATATGTTCTTAAACACATTCACGCTGCATGTATAGTTTAGAGTCTAGCATGCGCTAGCAGATTTCCTCTACATCTATACATACTTTGTCTTCCCAGTCTCCATATTCTGCGTGCACTAGTTGGGTCCCCTAGTCCACAGGGCACGATATCTCACCTGAACAGCAAAAATATATCGAGTAAAGATGATTACTTGTACCATGTACAAACATTGTACGTGCGTACAGTATTACTGCTGTTGACACCTGCTGCAACCTGGTGACAAACTGAAGCCATATCCACTCAAATTGAGAAATATGGTTTGAACAATTGCGAAAACTGTTGCTAACAGGTTAATTACGTGAATATCCGATTCCGACAAACTTATTCCAAGATCTGTGAACAACAGGTCTTAGTTAGAGCCAGTCTGTGATTAATCCGTCGGAAGTGAGTCGTGATATACCTTTAAAACAGCTGAGCGAAAATCGGCAAACAATTTTGTAAAAATAATGCTTTTTACAGCCACATTTATAATATTTGTCGCGAAATTTTATGCTAGTTGTAACAACATATTATACTATTTTTACCAGAATATTAGCGCATTCTCTCCGTATTAATTTTCTAATCGTTTTCTAGAATTCGAACCGGGGTACGTTTAACCCAACCGCATTCGCATGTCGTGCAAATTGTTTCTGCGCGTGTATTCTGTTGTTCTTATGTTAATAAACAACTTTTCTCTTACCTCATCTATCGATCTCCATCTATGTGTTGCTTTTCACTGATGGTTATCGTGTGTTTTTGCTGATGGGGTGACTCGGTAAATGCGGTGGCTACGAGATACTACCAACACAACAGAAATATCTGCAGTAAACAAACTTACAATTTTGCTTTCGCGTTAGCATCGTGTGAATATATATATACACGGCGTGTCAAACAAAAGATGTACGAGGTCTCTTGTAAGGATTAGCCAAAACAACAAATTCAACGGCAGCAATACTATAATTGAGTTTTCCTCAATATAAATAAGTAAAACCTTACCACATGATATTGTATGTGGTCAGCACAATTGTTACAGATAGTGTCTAAGTTATAAAGCACAGAAATAGTGTGTTTGGCGGTTTAGCATTAATTGTTATTAAATAATGGCAGGTACTGTGTTTATACTACATGCATTCGTGGGTGCGTTGGAGCATGTGCGCGCGTGCGTGAACCTACGTGTGTGCGTGTGTGTGCGTACGTCTGGGTATGTGTATGTTTGTGTGCGTGCGTGAGAGCGTGTAGTAGTAGTACTTAGTCAAATGTCACTTTGAACCACCTTTGAACCTACTATATTATTGTGTAATGTAACTACAGTATTTGTAGTTGAATGACCGCTATGTCTATGCATTTTATATGTTTAATAGTTTGGAAAATTAATTAAGAAATTGAGCATTTCATAACGCTAGCGCAGTACAGAGTACAGGCTACAGCCGTGTATTGTAATTTTGTTGTTTTGTGTGGCGAACCAGCCCACAGCCACAGGCACAGGCACTTGGAGCGTTTCAACCGATCCACGTCCTTCAATATATATTTATGTGTCAGTGTGCAGCAGCTAGCGTGCGGCAGCCAGCGTGTGTTGCAGATGAGCATTTGGACGGCATTTACAGGAAATTATCGGCAATAATAGATGAAAGAGAGTAGAGAAACATTAAAACTTTGGTACTGGTAGTAAATAGATTTCGTATTTATTTAGCATTATATTTTATTGAAACGCTCCAAGTGCCTGTGTTCCTCGTGTCACTCGCGGACATAGCTCCTGCGCCGATCACGGTATGTTGTGTGTGTTAGCTAAGGCCTGTACCTAGATCGCTAGGTACTTGTATTGCTGTCATGATGAAAAATGTACAGAGTGGCTATATGCCCGGCAGCCGACTGCTGGCTAACGTATATATCTGACGGCTGCCGGGCACGGTCTTCGATTTCCTAAATGCTTGGCAGTTTTTAATTTTCAGCGTTATCTCCAGTAAACAAGGGTTAGGCCGGGTTAGGAACTGCCGGGCATTTAGGAAA
>NW_014577121.1:57670-62495 GCF_000485595.1 Priapulus caudatus | reverse complement strand
CACAAACACACACACGCACACACACACACACACACACACACACACACACACACACACACACACACACGCACATATAAACGCATACTGCTATTGCACTGTATTACGCTGTTGCATAAATACGTCTAGACCCCTGGTTACCAACCGGGGGTACTAGTACCCCATGGGGGTACCAGCGAACACCACAGGGGGTACCTGGGAAGCCTCTTAGGCAATTTAAAAAAGTAGTGCTATATAATAATCAGCGGGTGATTCAGGCATCTCTATCGACAGTGCCAACAAGTCATGGTTTTTGGTCGAGATCTAGTCCCCAGTTCTGAAAAATGTGACCGTCGTCGTGTATCGTGTAAACCGTCCAAAATACCGTGGCTAAACGCACACTAACTGTTACAGTGCATTGTTCTTCCCACTAACAGTTTCTGCATGCATATGACTATTGTATATTTGTGACCTATGCTAGGATTTCTAGGCGCAAGTCGCTGGGTATTGTTTTTAGCAAAATGCAAAATAATGTGAAAAGTCATCACCTGGTGAAATTTCTGATTTCAATGTATTTACACTGTCTATAGTATTTTCTTTCATTTGCCGCCAGCATAATCCATTCTGATTTGTACAACACCATTAAAATTCGCATTTAAAATGACTCATTGGACCTTTTGTCTTTGGTTTTGACTTGTAAAATCAACGAAACTGCAAATGGCAACAGAAAATGACAATAAACTTTAAATCAGTTTTTCTTAAAATTAAGGTTTTTTAACTTTCAATCTTCAAATTATCAGGAAATTATCATATCTTTGGAACCAAACGAGCTAGGAGGTTCATCTATGGCTTGTTTTCAAGCTTATTAAGTATAGAATGTGGTTCTATTATTAACTCAAAATCTAAAATCTGACCCATGCGCCTAGAAATCCTAGCACAGGTCACATTTGTCAGAAAGAAAATTTTTTGCTGAAATTACCTGCATTACGTAAGTTCGCTATAACTTACTAATGCTGCTCATATTCGATTCGGGTTAAATTAGGACATTAAGACTGTGTGCCCTTGTCGGTGTTACTTTGGCGATTCTCTGAATAATAGCTACCCCACATTGTAATTTTGCTGTGTGCGTGTGATACTCACTGTGCGACTGGCTGAGCGTTCCGTCGTCGACCTCCACCGGACGGCGGTAGACGGTTGAGGGTCAACCCAGGCTCCTGACGATTCGTTCCGCTGACCACGGAGCATTCACACATCTCGGGGTGTTTAGCAACCAGGCCTATGCCACCCAAGTTCCCAATTCTTAACGAGGTTTCAAATGGATTTCAGTCGCGACTTTAGCTAAGGTTTTGGCGGATTTTAGTCGCGACGTTAGTTAAGATTTCGATGGATTTCCTTCTCGATTTTGCTTTTTTTTCCTCGCGTCTCATCTCTATCGCCCGTTCCTTGAGCCGATCCTTACTGTGTCACGTTCTATTGTGTCATGGTCCAACTATATTATAGAGCCGATCCGCGCACCTATGTAAGTGTATTTAGTCGAGTTGTTTCTTTTTGATTAAACGCGTTGGTTGGATGTGATGCATAAAGTAATATATCTTCGTTTCGAATCTATGCTTCCTCGTTCGCAGCCACACACCACGTGGCAGTTCAGTCGAAGTCAGAATCCAGTGATCGAATCTAGAGACGACCGAGGTTATTGCGGCATTACACTTCTATTATCTACTCCTGGTATTATAATATATAAACTATATATATTAACATGAATCTCTCTATTCATGTTGTTTGTGCACGCAGCACAGGGCGGGCGTGGTGTACTTGTGTGTTGCAGATGAGCATTTGACCGGGCATTTACAGGTGATTATACGGCGGAATCGCGTGAGAGGAAACATTAAGACTTTTGTACATTTCGTGTTTATTTATATTAATAATTTTTTATTGAGACGTTCCAATTAAGTGCCTGTGCTCCGCGGCACTGCGTGCGGACTGCGGAGGATAACTACTTGTACTTCGTCGAGTAGACGTGTTTGTATGGTTAGCCTG
Source organism: Priapulus caudatus (assembly GCF_000485595.1). Classification (NCBI taxonomy): domain Eukaryota; kingdom Metazoa; phylum Priapulida; class Priapulimorpha; order Priapulimorphida; family Priapulidae; genus Priapulus; species Priapulus caudatus. The sequence goes on along the minus strand of NW_014577121.1, from coordinate 60,482 downwards.
TGTTGTGACTAGCGTGTATTGTGTGTGCGTGTTGACAGTATCGTGAGTAGCGGCGTTGTGTTTTACGTTTGGAGCTTTATTTCGATATTATATCAATAAAATGTAGTTTATTGATGGAAGAGCAGTGATTTTCGTCAGCGAGGCGGTGTTTTGGATAAATTTCTGCGTGGCGGCTGAGAATTTGAGCGAGGCGGCCGCCTAGCTCGCGTCAATGCAGGGGAAACACTGCGTGTGCATGCAGTGGCGCCCGCAGATAGAAGCACTGGAAGCACAGTGCTTCCAGTAAATTTTGGGTTAAACAATTTTGTTCCTACATTTTGTTCCTAAATCTCTCTCGCAAGACTCACCAGATGGGCATGCCCCCAGACCCCCCTAGCATGCAGCGCGGCTACGGCGCTTGCTTTTTATTATCACTGAGGATTTTATCCTTCTTTGCTTCTACTTTCTTAAGACCTGTGGGCGCCAGTCGCAGTAAGAATGATGCGCCTATCGCACACACGGTGCTACATATGTGTTCGTGCACTTGCTGTTGTTGTATTTGCAACTACGAGAATTGCTGCGCGCAGGGCAGTGGCGACACCTAGTGGACTAAAATCAAATATGTTATGATGTCCCTCTTCCTTCTATCAGTTAATCTCACTTTTTATTGAACGGCTAGAATAATGTCGTTAAATCATAAATGCATAGAGAGACCAACTAATTGGTATAATATAGAGCCTAATTGGTATATTATTTTCTCGTGTAGTGTTCCCTATTGGTGACCGGCCTAAATGCTTTACGAAGTCACGCGAGTTTCGTTACGATGTGCGTCGGATATGGCCGTGGCGAACTCTAGCAAGCAAATATTTGAAATATTAAATTTTACACTGGGAAAGTAGTCATGAGTATGATGATGATGTATGTATATAGTTATCCGCTAGATGGTGCATAAATGCGAAACTCCGAAATCGCTTTAAAATGTAACGCTCTTTTTCCTGAGGGCGCCAGCATCCAATGGCATTAACCCAGCTTCTTCCTCATCTTTTGGATTAAATATGCAAGGTAATTAACAGGGTGTGTGGAAGGATAAGGGGTACTACGTAGCAAGTGGCATGTGAGCGCAAAATGACTCATGATGGCAAAGTTGATGAGTAGCAGAATGAGAGAGAGAAGGGGCGAGAAAAGAGAAATAATGACATGCATAGTGGAATCGGGGTAAAAGAGAGCGCTGGAATCATAGAAATAATATACTACTAGGTAGGTCTCTATATATTTCTATGGTTTAAATGGAGGAGATAGATCATAGATTAGAGGTTTCATCGTCAATGTCCCAACTTAAGCATACAAAATCTTACCAATATTTTAAAACCCAACCACCGTTAAACCTGACGCGGTTAGGTATTTTACGTGTCCGATTCACTATGATAATATCAGGAGTAAGATAATATATAATCCTATATTATTATATATAGTATATAATATATTATATATTATTATATATATATTATATATAATATATAATCCTATATTATCTTACTCCTGATAATATTAATGGGAAACTTCTGTACAAGATGCAACTACCCTAGGGTTCTCATGCACGAGTTCATGTCAATAGAACCACTACATATAGAGCTCATATGCTTACTGGTAGTTAAACATCTCTATCCCATCTTTCTCCTACATAATTATTACCATCTTGACAAAGTTCTACTAAGTCATAATTAATCATCACTGATAAACAGTATCGAGACAAAATCAAGGATAGACAACACTACAACATATATAAGTTTGGGATGACCATTTATTACAAAGTATGTAATGGGTTCACAGCTGAACAGGAGTCGCACTATTAACCGAAAGTCCCATAATTTTACGTGAATCAAATGCCACCTTTTAACAGCCCCCTCCACATTCTTCCATTCCAAAACAAACACGGAGTCTTAAGCGTTCACAACGCCTGCTGATCTTAGGTATGTCTTAGTATGGCCTAGTCTCTGGTTCGGCCGCGGCTGCCGCTGCGGCTGCTACCCTGGCGTGTGTTTGTGCCAGATAGTCAGTAAATTCCTGGTAGGGTGGCTTTGTGAAAACAGTCTCCTTCCACAAGTCGGGTGTCAGGTAGCTGTAGGTGCGAGCGATTGCCTCGTATGTTGCCTTTGCTGCAACAGAGATATTTACCTTTAGTGTGCAGCTAATTAGCAAGCACAATGCCTGCAGTGTGTACAGACAATTCTTCCCATGTGGTTATTTAAAAACAACAACAACAGTATATCAACTGCCTAAGCACATTTTGACCACCATAATTACTGACAATAGTTTTATTTAAAACTGGACAGTTTGTGATTCATATTATTTACTATATGGTAAAATGGCCAAAATCTTCAGCTATCTAAAAGCAGCATTTGGGACTGGTGTCTTTATCATATATGCATTTTCCATTTGCTTTTGGCGAGTAGACAAACGGCTGTTTTATTTGCTGCGACTGCCACTGCACACTGAAGAACTCAAAACTTGCAGTAAAAAATCACGGCATGGCACTGGTGGGGATGACAACTCACCAAAGTTTCCCAGTGTGGATGTGCTGCCCCTGGCCGAGGTGTAGCAATCCTCTATGCCGGCCATATGAAGCAGCTTCTTGGGCACGGGCGCAGACACGATACCAGTACCGCGTGGGGCAGGGATCAACCTCACAAGCACGCTGCCACACTTACCCGTCACCTAAAACAACATCACAAAAACCCATTGAATTCACACTGAACAAATGTTATACTGATTTGACCACAAAAAGGCAGCCACGATAATTACCTAACAAATACGTCTACAGCAATATCATTTT
>NW_014577121.1:43650-55191 GCF_000485595.1 Priapulus caudatus | reverse complement strand
AGGGGAGTTTGTTAGTGAGGGAAGCTGAAGCAATTTCAGTAGTGATGTGTGTTCATCATATAGGTCGAGTAGATCATCGTTGTCTAGTTTTTGAAATGGTATTATGTTGTCAATACATACATTGCAGTAAAAGTTATTTGTAGTAGTAGAAAGTAGATTAAATTCAAGCCTTGTTAGCTGGGTGCATTTTAGGTGACACCAGTTTTGGCATATGTCACACAGTAAACAGTCCTGGTTATTTTTACATGCGTTAGTACATCTAGTGCATGGGAAACTAACCATTCAGAGGATATGTCAATTGAGACTTACTAGGCTCCTCAGATTTAGTTTGAGTACTGTCGAGGGGTATAGCCCAGCTTTTGTAGGTGTTGCATAGATTTTATGGGGATTGATTCTGTGTCTTCAGATTTTTTAATATAAATTAATCCATGTCTGGTCCATGCAAACTTGTAGTGGAGCATTTGTTTGCATTGCCTCGTGTGGTAGTAGAGCGTGCGGTTCGACTGGGTCAGGCTCTCATTAATAAATATTTGGCCATTAGAGGAAAAGCCAAGATCTTTTGCAGTGCCAGCACATTTCCTGCCAGCAAAGAATTCATCTCTAACCGTCCGTCTAACAAATTTTACAATAATTGTCGGGTGGGCCCCAGATCTCGGCTTTGGCAGCCGGTGTGAGATGCTGATATCATTCTGAGCTACGTCAACGTTCATCTGACTAGCTATCTTAGTTATTAGGGAGTTAGTACATTCCTTCTCTGTTAGGGGGACTCCCGATATTTCAATCGTGTCTCGACGCCCATACTGATCAAGATCATTGATAGTAGTGTTAGTATGGTCTAGTTGACGCTCTAGTGCGTTGACCGTAGATTTCAGTACTATATTTTCTTCCTCAACTATCTTCATGCGGTTCAAAGCTCTATCTAGGTTGGTTTTTATAGCATCATATTGCGTCGATAAAAACTCTTGGCTAGTTTTTATTTCGCCAATATCCCTGAGGATCGGAGCTATCTTATCGTCAATTGCTTGTATAAGCTCACTTTTTATACCTTCAATAGATTGCTTCAGCCGAAGTTCTAGTCCCGTCAGTAGTGCATTGATGTCCAAATCCGTCGTGTGTCCGAGGTCTTCGTTTAGGTGTTCGTGTAGCGCAGAGGTAGACTCCTTTGACCTCTTGCTCCTAGACATACTTATTCGTGGCTGTGCCTTGTAGTATGTCTCTAGTAGCTGTAGGGCCTAGTTGCTGGGCGCAGCCATCTTGAGATTACTAGGATGGAGCCGTCGGAAATTTGAGACTTGTGTGAAGCCGTAAGGTGCTGATTATTGCGGGTATCTTCTTGTTGTAGTGCTTCTTGATATGTTTATATTGCTTTCTGGTATAAATTTAGAGATATTCTTTAGAATTTTAAGCTAGTTATACAACTAAAACCCGGACAGGCAAAATATATGAATAATCACAGTTACAGCGCCATCTGCCGCACTTGTATTCAATATGTCAATATGTCAATAGAACCATTACATATAGAGCACACATGTTTACTGGTAGTTAAACATCTCTATCCCCATCTTTCTCCTACATAACTATTACCATCTTGACAAAGTTCTACTAAGTCATAATTAATCATCACTGATAAACAGTCTTGAGACAAAATCAAGGATAGACAACACTACAACATATATAAGTTTGGGATGACCATTTATTACAAAGTATGTAATGGGTTCACAGCTGAACAGGAGGCGTACTATTAACCGAAAGTGCCATAATTTTACGTGAATCAAATGCCACCTTTTAACAGCCCCCTCCACATTCTTCCATTCCAAAACAAACACGGAGTCTTAAGCGTTCACAACGCCTGCTGATCTTAGGTATGTCTTAGTATGGCCTAGTCTCTGGTTCGGCCGCGGCCGCCGCTGCGGCTGCTACCCTGGCGTGTGTTTGTGCCAGATAGTCAGTAAATTCCTGGTAGGGTGGCTTTGTGAAAACAGTCTCCTTCCACAAGTCGGGTGTCAGGTAGCTGTAGGTGCGAGCGATTGCCTCGTATGTTGCCTTTGCTGCAACAGAGATATTTACCTTTAGTGTGCAGCTAATTAGCAAGCACAATGCCTGCAGTGTGTACAGACAATTCTTCCCATGTGGTTATTTAAAAACAACAACAGTATATCAACTGCCTAAGCACATTTTGACCACCATAATTACTGACAATAGTTTTATTTAAAACTGGACAGTTTGTGATTCATATTATTTACTATATGGTAAAATGGCCAAAATCTTCAGCTATCGAAAAGCAGCATTTGGGACTGGTGTCTTTATCATATATGCATTTTCCATTTGCTTTTGGCGAGTAGACAAACGGCTGTTTTATTTGCTGCGACTGCCGCTGCACACTGAAGAACTCAAAACTTGCAGTAAAAAATCACGGCATGGCATTGGCGGGGATAACAACTCACCAAAGTTTCCCAGTGTGGATGTGCTGCCCCTGGCCGAGGTATAGCAATCCTCTATGCCGGCCATATGAAGCAGCTTCTTGGGCACGGGCGCAGACACGATACCAGTACCGCGTGGGGCAGGGATCAACCTCACAAGCACGCTGCCACACTTACCCGTCACCTAAAACAACATCACAAAAACCCATTGAATTCACACTGAACAAATGTTATGCTGATTTGACCACCAAAAAGCAGTCACGATAATTACCTAACAAATACGTCTACAGCAATATCATTTTTCACAGAAATTTAATTTCCCTGATGAAGCAAAGCAACTAGCACATTAGACTGAGGAAGAAGTCTACAATTTTAGCCTCCTGAAAAATGCATGCAAACAATCGGACAGACACCACGTAACATGATTAGGGACCTTTTTCTCAACCGGTAGGTTTGCAGTTATGGCAATTCTCATTCAGTAAAGGTAACGCTGTTTTTTATTTTCATAGCCCATTGCAGAGCTCCAAAGGTGTCCTAAGATTGTCATCATTATGAGAAAGCCAATGAACTGCACATTAACAATAACAATTTATGTGACCAACATCATATCTCTTCACTTCATTCTGAAATGTCCGAGATGACACAAACTACATTAGATTACGTTCGAGACATCTCAACAACAAGAACACTTACCTTGCAAGGAACAGTGTGAGGTTTTCCAATCTTGTTACCCCAGTAGCCTCGACGCACCGGCACCACAGACAACTTTGCGAGGATGATGGCGCCACGGATAGCAGTAGCCACTTCCTTGGAGCACTTCACTCCCAGCCCAATGTGACCATTGTGATCTCCGATGGCCACAAAAGCCTACAAAGAGAAAGACACCAGAGTGAAATAAACCCGCCGTCGCACACTAGACAAAGCACCCCGTGACCTGTTGGTTTGATTGGCATGTTCTCACTCAGTCAAGGTAACGCTGATTGTTATTTTCATACCGCTCAGGTCCAAAGGTGTCCTAAGATTGTCATCATTGTGAGAAAGCTCCAACATATAAACTACACCTATTACAAATCAATAGGAAACCAGCAGTGTACACAACTGCAACTAGCATGGATTGTAATCGTCTGAACCTATAAACCACAACAGATGCCCACCTTGAACCTAGTACGTTGACCAGCACGAGTCTGCTTCTGTACAGGCATGATCTTCAGCACCTCATCCTTCAGGGCAGAACCGAGGAAGAAGTCTACAATTTCAGCCTCCTGAAACACGCATGCAAACAATCGGATAGACACCAAGTAACACGATTAGGGACGTTTGTCACAACCGGTAGGTTTGCAGTTATAGCAATTCTCATTCAGTAAAGGTAACGCTGTTTTTTATTTTCATAGCCCAGTGTAGAGCTCCAAAGGTGTCCTAAGATTGTCATCATTATGAGAAAGCCAATGAACTGCACATTAACAAATTATGTGACCAACATCATATCAAAATATCTTTTACCAAATATCAAATGGTACAAGCTTGTAACAAATGCGCTTGGGCATACATACTGTTAGACATGTAGCACGAGCACCTGCATTCATAATTCATGAATACAACTCTTCTAGTTGCCCTATACTTAAAGGAACAGTAGCCTCTAGGTTCTAGGGTTATTTTCAGCTAATTTAGGTTATAATTGCGCTACATAAAAAGTTTCATGGTTCAATCACCATTAGAAATATTTAAAAAAAATGTTTTAAAACTAACGACTACAGTTTGATTACAACGACGGTGGCGCCACTCAAAGCGCACGATCTGAGAAGTTGCGCAAAACCACTTTCCAGCCAAGGGCTACAGACCGAGGGTATTTCTTATTTATTCATTTAAAAGCAAAAGGATTGTAATATCTTATAAACGACATATAGTTTCAGTTATAATATGGATAAATTTGCCCTAAAATGAATATCGTTCGGTTAAATAGCATTTAGGTATAAATATAATTGCACTTTTGTGATTAGCCCTCGGTCATTTACCTGCAAAATAAAAATGCAAATACGCAACTTTTTCAGGGTGGCAGCACGGTCGCGGGTGTCATGGCGCCGTTCAAATTTCGTAGCGTTGATGTGTAAATAATTAATTAAGTATCTGGTGACAAATACATGTGGGTATAGACGATTTGTTATACAGTAAGTACAGTTGTATGCAGTAAAATCCTAGAGGCTACTGTCCCTTTAATATAATGCTCCTCACCTTGATGGGCAGAGAGAACAGGTAGATCTCTTCAAGCGTCTTGATCTTCATGTCTTTTACGAGTCTTCCCAGCTTTGTCACTGGCATCCACTCCTTGTCACCATCCTTCCCGCGACCCCTGCCCCTACCACGGCCTCTGCCACGCCCGCGACCACGTCCCCGGCCACGACCTCCAAAACCGCCTCGAAATCCTCCACGTCCACCGGCAGCTGCTGCGTCTGCCATTGCTGAAACACGAACATGACTCATTCATGAAATAGAACATATCCGTGATCTTTTCATGGTGCAAACCATATTCAAACCCCGAGTGGCGTACGAATTAAGGAGTTACTACACATACTAACCAAAGCAATAGGATCGACTGAAAAATTATTGTTGGAAACAACCGAATATAGGATAACTACTGTAGGCGACATGCAATTTCAAACGGGATCACTTCGAAAACTCGATCACCAACTACGTTCATCTCGGCATACATATGATGATAATAAATCGTATTTACCCCAATACCATATACACTAACATTAAACAAACTCATTACTGTAATAAACCACTGTAATGTAGCGATTAAATGAGATTTACATACGGGCAACAAAACTTACGTGTTCAATTCTCTGTACTTATTGGAAAAGAGGTCTCGCGAAATCTCGCGATAATGCAGCATTGCTGGAGGAAAACTGCAGCGGAAATGTTTTGTTATGCTGAACTTCATGATATTTAGGACCTTGTCGTGATTGTTTTGGAGGAAGGTAGGTGGAATGAAAAGTTCCTGTAGTCAGAGCTAGAATCGTCATTCAAAAAACCAATTGACTAGAAACACACATAAATACTTGGGCGCGGAGATCTAGTTTCAAGTTAAATGATCAAGAAGGGCAGCAATAGGGCCCTACTGCCAATAGGCCTACAGACTACAGAGTACAGTGTCAGTGCCAATGTCAATGACAGGAATGTTACTGTGTTGGGGGTTCAAGCAGGTAGTCGGTACGGGAGATTACGGTACGCATATATTTGCTAATATGTTGACTAATCGTGCGTCAATAAACTCAATATTCACAGAGAGTATAGCTAAGTCTAAGACATGTGTCTATAGTCAGTATATAGAGTATAGGTACGTATCTAGAATTTTAGAAATTTAATCATCTGTAATTACTAATTGAGTAATTCACTTCCGCGCGCATATATTAAATATTATTTGCTATAGGATCTATTGACTAATCGTGCATCAATAAACTCAATATTCACAGAGAGTATGAATTCAAGCCGGTACGGGAGATCATTTGCATAATATACCCTGTGGCTATATGCCCGGCAGCCTGCACCCTAACCCTAACCCTAACCCTCCTGTTTACTTGAGAAATCACTGAAAATTAAAAACTGCCGGGCATTTAGGAAAACGAAGACCGTGCCCGGCAGCCGTTGGATATTTTCTAAGTGTCGATTGCGAGTTCATTCGCTCAGTGATCCGAAGCTAGGAGAATTGGGCTAGTTCGAATATACAGCCCTAACGAAAATTGCTTGACATTTCTAAACAAAGGTAGAATACTTTGGATCACGTAGTACACTGTTTACTTGAGAAATCACCGAAAATTAAAAACTGCCGGGCATTTAGGAAATCGAAGACCGTGCCCGGCTGCCGGGCATATAGCCACTTCGCATAATATATTCTAGATACCAATAGACACATGTCTTAGCTATACTCTCTGTGAATATTGAGTTTATTGACGCACGATTAGTCAATATATTAGCAAATATATGCGTATCGTAATCTCCCGTACCGGCTTGAATATAGACACCCCCTACTGTGTTATGGTCTACTCCCCTACGTTACCGTTGGCGTTGTGGAGGTGCATTGTTGTTAGTGGCGGCACTGCCGTGAACTCGCAGACAATGACAACTATTGAACTGGATAGTAATAGGCGATATTACGTAAAAAAACTATAGACTAAAAATTTAGGTCTGAAGTGTGTAATGTTGTGTTAAACTTACTATTAGTAAATAGTAATAGTAACACTAACTGTAAGTAACACAACAATGTCAACATTAATTTTAATTTTAATTTAAGACCGTAATAGTATTACTAAGCCTAGTCTAAGGTGGTCTGGATCTGGATAGTTTACTGCGTAGCCCACGGTTACGTGGATAATAATGCAGGGACATTCTGTAAGGAATAAACGTCCAGGGCTATAGTTAGCCATGAGGTGTGACCTAGCTTGGGTAAAGCCAGGTAGTTAGCCTTTTAGCTGAATGGCACTGAGGGTGGTCACACCCAGAGTTTTTTTGCGCCCTCAGTGGTTCTTTTTACGTCCCCATTGGCCTTAGTATTACTGGAGACGTGGTATTCAGGTCCGTAGGCTGATCAAATTCCTAGGGGGGTGGAGCAGTGGCAGATTCAGGATTTCAAGGAGGGGGTGAGAAACAGGTGGGGGTCTGGGGGTCTTCTCACAGAAAATTTTGAAAATGTAGATCGCTGGAGATGGTATTTGAAGCACTTTTGAGTACATGTACAGCCTTCATTCTGACTACGAGTCACGACAATTCTCTTTTAGTAGAACAATTTATTTTTTTTATTTTGCTCCAAAATCTAGTTGGGGCAACTGCCCCCCTCCCCCGCAGGCTACCGCCCTGGTATGTTAATTCAATAATTATAGCTGTGGCGAACAAGGGCTATAGTTTTAGACTAGAGCTAGATATGTTGATACTGCAAATTCAGTTTAGTACATGATTTTATAATTTGCAAATAAACAAGCTTAACTTGTAACGACATTATACTCATAATAGCATGGGACACTAGGTCTTATTACCTTATCCTAGGTCTAACACTGTCACTGAGGATTAAATCGATGGATGATCGGGCCAAAACAAAATATATGTGTGGTTACCGTTACATGCCGGAAAAAAATAGGGTAGGTAGGTAGGGGAAACATTTTATTTTCTTGAAATATTTTATTTACGAACCATGTCCGAAGGATGTGCGTTGTGCCTTTTGAAGCAGGCACCAATCATGTCAGCAGCAGTCAGTCAAATTTATTTTTTTGACATTCATTTTTCAGTCAAACTCAAAAGCAGCAGTCCAATTCATTTTTTTTTTTACTTTAAAGAAAATTGACAATTAAAATGTTTAGGGTCGCTGGGAATAAATAGGGTCGGTCGGGAAACCGTAACCACAGCTTTATTTTGTTTTAGCCTCAGTATTAAGCTAAGTCAAGTTAGTGTGATATTTACTACCATTTGTCTTATTATTTTGTCCATGCAAATGCTGAAGCAGTTTTAAATAAAGGGGTGATAGTAGTTTTCTGTGATCCATGTGCAAGTCGAATTGCAGAATAGTGCACGTACCAAGATAAACAAATGCAAACATGCACATGCAGGTCATTTGGTCAATCATGCACCACATATGATACCTGTATTTGAGTTGAGATTAAAGTGAGATAAAATTATATGTGCAGGGCAAGCTACTAGTTATGATTCAATCTCCTACTGGACCACAGGAACTGGCCCTACATTTTTTGTTTTGGTACTATGTCTCACAATTATATCACACTATGATAGCACATGAAGCAAATTATGTGCAGTACAATGACCCTTTATCTATTTGAATGATATTTCAGACACCTACACTCTAGTATCTATGCAATATATGTAAACACAACAATTACTGCTTTCTTCCCCTCAAAGAGTTATCTAAAACGTGGTATGCAACCTTGCCATTTAATAACACATGGTGCTAGTGGGTATAGACAGTCCATTTTATAATGAGAAAGACACTGTTAAATATGTTTCTTGCTATGCTACCCAAGGCACTGGCATATAAATAGCAACAGCTGACATTTCTGGCATCTACCCCGCGATCATAAAATAGGAATAGCACCTTAGAGCCAATGCTGATCTTCACACCAGCCTTACTGAATGGCAAGATGATGCTTATACTTCCATGACAAATTTTCTTTGTAAGCTCTAAAAATATTTATTATATTCACAGTTTCACACTTTGCTATGCGAGCACGTATACGTTTCATTGTACACGTTAAAATTTTGTACTGCTGATCAAGTGCCTTAATTACTGCACTATTCTAGGATGTGGTACCATCGTGAAAAAGCTTTCACACTGAAGGCATTTGAAAGGCAAAATTATAGAAAAAATATAGCCAATGTCAATCAGATCTATTGAACTAAAACTAGAGCTAAGCTCTTTGTTTTTATGATCTGGTATTTGTCGTGGTGTCTGGTATCATTTCTTAACAGGGAAATTGTATTAATCATGCTGACATCAGAGCCAGTGTACATCTGTAGACAGATGCTAGGTCCCAGATGAAGCATGTCGGTGGCAGTTGTTGGTGTCATCCAAGGAATATTACTTAGATGTCCTGTTTGCTGAAAGCCTGCCCAGGTCTCAGGTCAGATTCTAGCTACTGTGGCATACTTAAAAACGTTGCCCTTCATTGGTTCGCAATAAACAATGAAAACCGTGTGTATAAATTGGCTGAATAGAGGACATTCTGAGAATGTTGCAGAAACAGATGGATACATTTATCATGGTAGCAGCCACACGTGTTTGCAAATGTTGAATAGTTGGTAGTTGCACTTGACCAGTACTGGCAGTACACCTGTATACCATATATTAGTGTTTCACGTAAGAAAATTAGTGGGATGCTATAAATTGATGTCCAGGATATTCTGAGGAGAGTTATTGACAATCCTTTGGCCCACCCAAAACCTCAGGTTCCATTACCATGATAAACTTTTTATATATTACCCATGATGTGATCTAGTAAAAATAAATATGAAAGCAACGACATATTTGTACTGATTTTAACTGACAAACCTTTACAGTCAGCACATGTTCTGATTCAGTAATATCTGATTTTAAAGTCAAAATGGCCAGTTCAGTAGTATATTGGGTATTACTATTAGAAAATCTCATTATTAAAGTTTGCCAATTCAAAACTTTATTGTCGTAAAACAACGGGTTCATTGTCCAAATGTGAAATTGCCCTTAGATTGTCAGCAAGACTTAGTTAAGTTTAGGTTTGGGAATTATGCGATGTTTTTGCGCATGCACGTCCATTTTTCACTACTTCAGTTGCATCCGATGCACAAACGGGTACTAAATGGTCTAGATGCTACAAACGGTCTAAAATGCTAAAGGTCTAGAGCAAAAATTTGCTACAAATTGGTACTAAATTCGAACTGGTGTAGGCTCAGTTGTTTTTTTTATTGAAATAAGGAGTGCCAATAATGGTGCTACTGCACCTATGTTGAAGAGTGGCAAGATGCATTAGTACCATCTTGTGGTGATCCGTGGATGTGAAGGCAGGATACAGTGGCATTGGGCATGGTGCCCCGTGGGTTTCATTCAAATTGGATGTGCAACTTGTCTGCATTTATGTGGTTGTCAATGTAATCGAGTTTGCTCAGGCATATATGCAGAAAGGGAGTGAGTGGTTTTCATGCCAGTGGTCTTCCTCCAATGATCATTTCAATCTTCCTCATAACAGTTCATCGTTTAGGAGGTACATACTGGTGAAAACCATATATATATGGTTATTATATACAGCCTGTCTTTAGAAACATGTACAAGGCCACCATACATAAGGCCTTCTTTACGCAGGATCATGTATAAGACCATCACATAGGGTCATCCAGCTGCAACTGTAAACTTGTGCTGTTTTAGTTGCGTTTATGTTCCAGGCAATGAGAGATAGCAACAGTAAATAAATAGTGCAGGGGAAATGCATTGCAGTGTCTCTGCCAGTGCCACTAAGCGCCGAGTAGTGCCCCGTTCTCCCCTGCAGGCTAAACGATACACGATACACCCACGATGAACTAAGTGCACTGTGTGGCAAGCCTCGGTGGTAATTCAGACGTTGTACAGGCTCCAGGTCACCACTACAGGTGAATGCATGAAAACCTACTGTAGTCTGGGCCAAGGAATAGAATCCTTCGCAGGGAATAGAGGAATTCTTGTCAAGAGGCTGGAAGGAAGATCCTGGTCGAGGAATGGAGGTTTGGCGGGGCAGGGCATGTACTCCTGAGCAAGGCAGATTGATCTGGAAAAAGACGTCAATAACGCTAGGCTTAGTTCCCACAGTTCGTTTCTACGGGATGCCAAGAGATCAAAAGCTAACAAAACCCTAATTAAAAACGAAAAAGATGCTGTAACTGTAAGGTTCATATTCATCTGCAGCGCTGCCGATCGATTTATGCATGCACAGGGGATGTCCCCGTCAAACCTCCACCGCCACGATGGAATAACAACATCCATTCAGATCTGCATGGTTTATTTGTTGTTGTCATGTGATGTGTTGCTGAGATAGATCAGCTGGGTGCGGTTCTATAACTAGCCCCCCTCCCTTCCTCCTGTGTAGTGAGAGGCACTACTGTATCTTACTGTCTCTGTCAGTCACTTGTACCCTGGGTGTCAATCGACAGGCTGCTATCTAATCAATGATGTAGAGCTTCCAGACGGTGAGAATAAGCGTTAACAACGCCTAGACATGAGAAGGCTGGGAGTTGCACAGTAATAGCACGTGGTACTGTATCGTTAGCTAGAGCCCGGAGATGAAGCATTAGTGGCACACTGGCATGGTGGCCTACAGAACCGTGCCTTGTTTGTGCGACAGACGCAGAGGGCGGAGTTGTTAGCGGCCCTGAGTATCTCACGTGTGGATGCGTCTAGTGCCACCGTAGTCAAGGTCGCAGATGTGTGAAGGTCAAAGCCATACCTGCCAGAGGCACACATGAATGTAGGATTTGATTTTGTAATGTCGGTTGGTGGCTGTGTCCGTTTCATCTGCCCACTCGTCTCGATACATCTCCTCCTAGTAGGTGTTCATTGTGATCACTCCTGGGAAAATATGATCATTATATATCATATCATATATAATCGATTATA
>NW_014577121.1:37575-42520 GCF_000485595.1 Priapulus caudatus | reverse complement strand
GAGAGAGAGAGAGAGAGAGAGAGAGAGAGAGAGAGAGAGAGAGAGAGAGAGAAGAGAGAGTGAGAGAGGGAGGGGGGAGGGAGGGGGGAGTATATTCGTCTCATCGAGGGCCTCCACCAGACAGCACCGAAGTTGATCGATTACTTGAGCCTGGGTTGTGCCGAGCAGCTGCCCTGGTAATGTGTGTAACATCCCAGCAGCGTGACAGAGGCTGGCTATCAGCCGCACTGCTGGCTGGATGGGAGTGTCCCGTGGTTGTGCTGGTGTCCGTCGGTCAACCCAGCGTCCACCCGTACATGTCGTGGGGCGGGCGGCACTGCGCTGTATTGTCCCTGCATTATTGATGCTGCGCAGCATCATCGCTGTCTCGCCGTCGCATCTCTCATCCATAATTGAGGCGTGAAGCCCCGCTGTTTGTCATGCCCGACCTACATTGCATCAGCAGCATCCACTCAGCGCTACCGATCAGAGACAGTGGTGACAGCTTGTCGTTGGATTTGTGTGCCTGCAGCAGTGATGCCAACCACTACGATTTATCCGTATTTTATACGAATTTCTATTCCTTTTGCACCACTACGACCAGTTTGTATCAAACTACGAATTTCACTGTGATCGGAATTTTTTATTTTTTTTTGTCAATTTATTGTCATTTTTAACGCTCAGAATGCAGGAAATTGCATCTCAGAATCAAAAAAATTTCCGGGGGGCATGCCGGACCCCCCTAGCAAACTCAATACGTGACACTCGAACTACTAATTTGATGGCCAGAAACTACAGATTGCTTCAAATATGTGTTGGCATCTGTGCTGCAGGAAGAGAGCTGGCGTTTCACGGATGGAATTATGTTTTTGTGGCAAAGCAAGCGATGCTCTGCGTTTCATCCGATATGTTAGTTGCAGCAAGGGACACGTTTCCTTTAGAAGAGGCCCAAGATAACTTGCCTACTTTTTGTGAATCAGAATTATGCTGTGAGATAGAGAGAGAGAGAAAAAAGAGAGAGAGAGCGAGAGAGAGAGAGAGAGAGAGAGAGAGAGAGAGGGAGAGAGAGATAGATACATACATACAGTACACAAAATGGAATTTTTGGGAAGGGCATAGAGGCAAACCAGGTAGGGCAAGAGCCGCTGGCTTTCTTTCACATGGGCATCGTCGAGGCACCACGGCAAGAAAGGAGGGCAACCTTGCCGCTAATACCGTGACAAAATTCTAACCCTGGGCTTACACAGTCTCTGGTGAGGTATGACAGGTGAAATTAACCACATGGGTAGGCAGGGCACATGATTACATAATAATAATACTAATAATAATAATAATAATAGTAATAATAATAATAATAATAATAAACACAAAATTCCAGAACGTGAATTATGTGTTCCTATTGCCGTGCATTGTATGATTGGCAATGCATTCCTACTCAAAAATCTGCTAGACTTTTTGGCATCTGCCTGCATATATCTATTACTTAATTTTTTGTGGCAATGTGACGCTACCTTTTTTGGCTAGAAACCCCACGCATTCCTTTGAGAAATTCCATAAGAGCATAGTTATTTGCCTTTCGTATAATTTATGTCCATTTTCAAGTGATTACGTCACCGTAAATATAAAAAAAATAATCAATATCACAAAATATAAGTAATGCTGTTCATTTTTTTATGGTTAAATTTCTGCATTATACTTCTTGTTTTACTATATTGTTCGATGTGAACATACACTCGTGACTCATACATAGCCCATAGCAAGCAATTAATGTCAGGATTATAATATCAAATCATCCAGGTTTTTTGGATTTTTAACTAGTTGAGAAACAATCTTATCAGGTAAGAATTTGACGATACGTTTAGTCCCGTTAGTTCTTACTTTTAATGTAAAAAAATGGCAACAAAAATTTTACAAATTTTACCATAGAAAATTCGTGACGTAATCAATTTAATGGGCGTAATTACGTATTATGTATAGCGTAGTTCTGCAACATGAGTTATCGTAACGCCGGCTGTACTGTAGTGCCTCGTTCCGAAGTTCCAGGAGGCTGATGTTGTGTGGTCTGCCCAGTGCTGACATATAAGGCGCGTTCACACGGACGTTTTTAGCCCGAGCCTAATTGGGCCCGCGCCAAATTTGGCTCGAGCCAAGCGTTCACACGGACGGTTTTTCGGGCCGTGCCAATTTGGTCCCATCGAAAACGTCTGACCAGGCCCGAGCCAAATTTTAGCACCAGCTAAATCGGTAGAGCGGTAGATGCCGCGAGTGTCGAACGTGTACTTCGACGAAATAAAGTCCAAAACAGTATAAAAATTCGAAAAATTTGATCAGGATGCACGTTTTCAAGATTGATAATTGAACTCGGAACGGAAGTAAGCACTGAATCGTACACAATGCCATCTCGCGACATACTGCCAAAGTATCCGTGAGATATTTGTGCAATCATAGGGTGCAATAAAATTTATTTGAATTTGAATTTGAATTTGACAGACAGTATTCACTCGCGTACGTGTAAACGCTCCGACTCAAACTGGCCTGAGCCAAATTTAGCCCATTTGGCTCGAGCCAAACCATGACCGTGTGAACGCGGTAATAGATCTATATTCTTGTCACGTCATGACAATGGAGAAATCATGTCGGCAGGTGTCACTAGATGGCAGCAGTTTTCAATTTGGGAGTTTATGCTTGTTTGTTCTGGTTATCTGTGTATTGGGGAACCAATGAATGTAAAACTTGCACTTGAATTTAAAATGTAAAATTTGCATGTGAGATTTTGTCACTAAAACCACGTCGTGTTCTATCTCAAGATATCTGATGTTAAACCGACAAAATCCACACCTGCATAGAAGTCCCTCATCTCTATCTTCAGATATCCAGTCTCTGTGCGGCTGTGCGTGTATCGGGGGCTAATCGAGACAATATCTCATTTGTAATTATTAACCCCTGCGTGTATCAGGGAAAAAATTACAATTTATTTTTCAGGTGCTACTTTTCAAGCTCGCGTGCATGAAAATAGCGCACTAAAATTTGGTTTCCATTGAACTCTATGCAAATTTCCGGGGGTTCTTTTTGGAATTTCTGGGGCTCTTTTTTGGCATTTCGGGGGCTAAATCGCCCCGAGCCCCCGTGTATTTTTTCCACTGGCGTGTATACGTGTGTGTCCGTGAAGACGGTCCCTACTTTTTCCTCAACTGAGACGATGACATGCGCTGGTTAATAGCAAATTGTTTGTTTTCTAAATAGCATTCTGATATTAGCTAACAACTCGAAATCACGTTTCAGCGCAGTAGAGGGGACGTCGAGTGGTCGGTGCACAGCGCGTGTTTGCGATGCGGATATAATAAGCAAACATGAGAAGCGCGGGGGGGGGGGGGGCTTTCTGGTGGCCGTCAATGTAATGCCGATCCGCGTTCGCGCTCGGAATGACCTGGGGCCCGTTGTCAGAAACGAAATTAGTCTTAACATTAGTCTTAACATTAACTTTTTCTCGTAGACCGTTGACAGAAACGCTGCGAAGTTACGAGAATGAAAAATCGTAGCAGATTTCCTCATAACAATACGAAACAAAGTGATGTCGACGGTCTAGGAGAAATTGTTAATGTTAAAAGATTAATGTTAAGACTAATTTTGTTTCTGACAACGGGCTCCAGGTTCTACACAGCCTTTGGACCAAACGTTTGCTGACAACGAAGTCCGTTTGGCGGTTTACGCTTACGTCTGGAGTGCTACCCGTCCTGGAGGCTCAGATGGGCGCCCGATACCTGCAAGCATGCGTAATTTGTATGCTTGATGCGGACGTTGCTTGTCTACGCGTGGGCCGCGGGAGTAGATGCGTGAGTTGGATCCCGAGAGTGTGACCGGGGAGGGGGGGGTCCGCCGGCCCGCTAGAATAGGGCCAAATAAGATTGCCGAGCAATACTTGAATATTGATCGAGCCGTGCGTGCTGGTGCGGCCGTGGCGACGCGCCGTAATGCGGTTTCCACTGCTGCGCGCACGCTCGGTTTCGGTGCGTGACTCAGCAGCGGTGCGCGCGAGCTGGCAGGAGACCGGTGAACGATGCCGCGTGGCGGCAGTCCATTCACCGCCGAGCCTGTAGCGGAGCAGCATGAGAAGATGCTGCTACACTCCTGCTTCCCACGACTCGCCCCCGCTACTGCCATCTGACGTAGTGATGGCATCGTAGCTGCAGCACGTGGTACTGCGGCGTGCGGTGATGCGTTGCTGCGACAGTCAGTCTGAACACGCTGTCTAGTCTTACAAAGCTCTGCGTGAGCTAATCGACGCGTGTGCTGATTCGTGCACAGCACCGGAACACTGTCCTCGGTAAACCGGGTCTTTACCTTGGTTCTCCGGACGAGCTAACAGCCTGTGTGTATGTGTGTGTGCGCGCGTGTGTGTCTTGGCTTCACGCACGGTGCAAGCTGGATTACATAGCGACCTGATTATCCGAATGTGGATCGGATCGTGAACGAACACCCCAAGTCGGAATCCCCGGCGGTTCTCCAGAGGACGGAAGAAGCAGAAGGAAGCAAGCACGTCACGTTTATTTATTCCCCTTCGAGTTCACGCACGATTGATTCTTGTTTGTCTGCTGCTGCTTCAGTGTGCCCCAGTTTTTGCATGCGGCTCGTGCCTGGCATCCTTATTCACGCGGCTGCTGTACTGTGAACTGCACGTCTGACTAGCGTTGATAAAATAGCACGTTGAGAAGGCTTCACAATGTTTGCAACTAGTTGCAGGGTTTGAGGCTACAGCGCACTGGTACTGTACCCGATATTCACAGTAGCTACTATGTGTGATATTCACAGTGGCTACCTTGTGTGATATTCACAGTGGCTACCTTGTGTGATATTCACAGTGGCTACCTTGTGTGATATTCACAGTGGCTACCTTGTGTGATATTCACAGTGGCTACCTTGTGTGATATTCACAGTGGCTACCTTGTGTGATATTCACAGTGGCTAC
>NW_014577121.1:32569-36976 GCF_000485595.1 Priapulus caudatus | reverse complement strand
GAAGGGGGTGGAGCGAGAGAGAGAGAGAGTGGGTGGACAGAGAAGCTGTTGGCAAGGAAGCATTGGACTAACGCAATATTTGATGGGTAGGAAACGTAGCGACACCAGGTCAGCTGTTGTTTCACGTGGATGCACCCAGCAATGTAGCTCTAGTACTATAGCCCTTGTAGCCCCTGTGGCAACAAGGGGTATAATACTAGAGCTACCAGCAATGTAGCTCTAGTACTATAGCCCTTGTAGCCCCTGTGGCAACAAGGGGTATAATACTAGAGCTACCAGCAATGTAGCTCTAGTACTATAGCCCTTGTAGCCCCTGTGGCAACAAGGGGTATAATACTAGAGCTACCAGCAATGTAGCTCTAGTACTATAGCCCTTGTACAACCCTGTGGCAACAAGGGGTATAATACTAGAGCTGCCACCAATGCTGATCAGTGTAGATACATATCTCAGACAATGATGCTGTGCGTGACATGTTAAGCCGTGGTTTAACGCCTATGCGAACCCAACTACGTACGTTTAACTGTGAAAAATAACATGGCTACACATTACGTACGTATTATTGGGGGGTTCGCATAGGCTTTAAATCACGGAGTCCGGGGTCAAATACTCCTTGATTTTCTGTCGGACTCCCTGATTTGACATATATGCAGGAGTCCGTATGACTCCCTGAAAATTCTGCTATACTAACTAGTTCGTTCTAGAGCACAGCCTTGCGGAATTACCGTATTTTTCCAACAAATGTTCAAAGAGAATTTGGCAGACGTGCAACCGCATGAATCTTAAAAATAAGCACATGCGTTATTGTTAATATCTTTAATTTTGAACTTCAGACTGCGGACTCCCTCATTTTGCTACGGACTCCCTCTTTTTGAGGGCAGGGACTCCCTTGTTCAAAAGTTCATTTCTACCCCTGCACGGATTAACAGGCCGTGCCTCGATGTGTCGGCGGCAGTGTAAACGTGTACTATCACTCATCCTCGTTATCTCACCGTCCTACTAGCACGCCACGTGATGCGTAAACTGGCTTCATGAATCCCAAGCAACTCACGTAGACGCGCGAGTGCTCCCGCGAGATGTCAGCGATGCGCATCTCGTCGCCACGGCGATTGTTTAGCGACGCTCGCAGCAAGCTTGTAATTGCGCTGCGGCCGCCGGATCTGATTATGCATTGCAATTAGTCGCTAATTGCGACAGTCTTCATTACAGCTGGCTCGCAGCATCACTTGGTAATTTTAGGGGGGGGTAGCGATCTGTGACGCGGGTTGACTACAGCTGAGTTGGTGTGAGTGGGCGGGTACTATATTGATTGAGTAAACGGCTAAACGCATTGTTGGGCGAAAGCGATCGTGATTTTAGATGGTAACAGTGCTGGCTAATATTGTTAGAATGGTGTGAAAACAATGACGATGATAGTGATGACAATGGTGATGATGACGATGGTTATGCTGTTGTTATTGTTGTTGTTGTTGTTGTTGTTGTTGTTGTTGTTGTTGTTGTAGTTGTTGATGATGATGATGATTGTCAATGAAGTGATGCATAAGCCATAGAATTGCTATTCCCTATAACGAACTAGTAATAGATTTGACACTTGCACCAGTGGCTCTCATTGGGCTGCAAAGCCACAAAGTGGCTTGCTTCTCAATTCCCTCCTTTCGGCAACTGCTACAGTAATTATGCGTTTTATGGCATTTTTGCTTAATTAAATTCAGTATTATTTCCCCATTGGCATTGATGAACACCTTTCCTTGTATTCGCAATACACAGGAGCTGTATCATCACAGTGGATTCTAAGACCCGTGTTCATTTACTAATTCAGATGGATAATTGTTTATGGAAAGATGTTACGGGTGGCCGCAGTATACAGTACGTGGTTTTGCTGTCTCCTGCCTAAGTCGAGACACACAATGTATCTGAAGGGGGTAAGTGTAGTGGCAATCAGTTTGCATATAACATTTACTCATCGTCGTAGATGGGGTTGCCATGGCAGGTCAACAACCATCGGCGCTTGTGAGAGCACGATGGCCCCAATTATTAAAGTTCGTCGTCGCTGAAATTGCGAAGGAAGTAATTAGGCATCGTCCTTGTCAGTCTTAATGAGAAATTGAAGCCTCTTGATCACTGCTGTTGCTGGCCTCTCTGAATTGCAACATGCATTGTACTGCTGGTGGTGCTGGTGGTGTTGCTGCTGCTGGTGGTGGTGGTGGTGTTGCTGCTGCTACTGTTGGTGCTGATCGTGCTGCTGCTGGTGGTGGTGGTGTTGCTGCTGGTGCTGGTAAGTGCTGGTGTGCTGGCTGCGGCTCTGGTGCTGGTGGTGGTGTCGCTGCTGCTGTCTGCTAGGGGTGGTGTTGCTGCGCTGCTGCGCCCGGTGGTGGTGGTGGTGTTGCTGCTGCCTGCTGCTTCGCTGCTGCTGCAGGTGGTGTGGTGGCTGTGGGCTGCTGCTGCTGGCTGCTGCTGCTGGTTCGTGGTGCTGGTGATGCTACTGTTGTTGGATCGTACTGCGCGCTGCTGCTGCGTGGTAGGCGGTGTGGGTGGTGGTCGTGTGCTGCGCTGCTGGTGTGGGTGGTGGCGTTGCTGCTTGCTGCTGCGGCTCAGTGGTGGTCTGCTGCTGCTGCTGCGCGCTGGTGTGGTGGTGGGTGGTGGTGGTGGTGTCGCTGCTGCTGGTGGTGTGGTTGTGGCGTTGCTGCTCCCGCTGCGCTAGTGTGGGCTGCTGCGCTGCTGCTGCTGCTGCTGGTGGTGGTGTGTGGTGTGTGTTGACTGGCTGCGGTGTGTGAAATAATGGTTGTTATCCCTGTTCTACTTTCTCTGCCGCCATACGCTGCTTCCCTGCCTCCTTCTCCCTGCATCCTCCCCCGGTCCTCACACTTTTTTTTTTTTAATCTCTCTCCTCCGCCCCTCATCCCTCTTTTCCACTCTCCCCATCTCCCTCCACGCAATCCTCCTCGTCATCGCCAACTCTTTTTCCTGCGCCTTCTTTCCTCCAACTCCCCCTGTTCTATTCCATTGCGCTATCTCTGAATGGCCATATTGGATTTATGTAAATGATAGAGTTAGCGTAATTAGTTTCCTTGTGCTATGGTATGTCGTTTAGGCTTCTCAATTACTCTAAAAGGTTATCTAGAACTAGAAGTATAGTCTGTTCAATATGACAGATTGACACATCTATCTAAGGCAACCATTTTAGTGGCCATATTTCATTTGTGCAAATCACGCTAACTTTCCCCACTAGAATTCCGTAAAATTTTTATGGTGAAATTCCAAGGCCCTTAAAGGCATGCATTGCTATAAAAGCAATCTTTTTGCGGAAAATGTTGAACCGCATTCTGCCTTCGTTGTGGTTTAATCATTGTATGGCGCTGGTGCAGGTTTTGGGTGGACATTGTAGCTGAGGTGGCGCGAGTTGTTGACTTAGCACGGCAATGGAAAACACTGTGTTTGCTTTCATCGTATCACCAAAATTTACGTCTTTCACTAGCACAAGGGCCTTTTTATAGAGTGTAGTTGTGTGTAGATTACTGTATACGCTGTATATTTCGAGGTGGTTTAATTTTCGCGAATTTCGCGAACGCGTCCTGGCTGAGAAAATAACAACACGTGCATAATTCATACCGAATGATACCGAATAATTCATAATTCACCGACCGCGAAATTAACCACTCGCGAAGTTGTCCGTTAAGTCTGAATTCGCGAAAATATCTGTATGCGAAAAGTATGGCGTATAGAGTACATCATAATGTCATCACTTTACGTACGCTGTTAGACCTGTGTATTAAGTCACCTTAGAGATAGCAGTAGCAAAAATAAATTGTGGAAATACAGTCGTCGTTTTGTTCACTCGTTATGATTAAATTTCTGCATTATAATTTTGTTGGGTTCATTGTAAACACACAGTTGCGACCCATACATGAGGCGCACGCTGTGTGCTTGAATGTTCGCAACCTAGCTCTATTGATATAGATTCTTTGCAGTATTAACTAGTCTAAGAATAATCTAAAAAAAAACAAGATTTCGAGGATGTATCCAGTGTCGGTGGGAATTGCTTTTTATGAGAAAAAAATCTCAGCAAACTATTTCACAATTATGCGCCTCGCAAAATTCGTGACGTAATAATTTCGCTTTAAACGCGCAAAGGCTCTGATGAAAGGACTAGTTGAGAATCGAGTGACGTGTGCATTTCCCTGCGAAATCTAATTACCGTAAATTTGGAGGGAATTGCTCGAGAGCGAAAGCCTGCAGGTCTACGTAGCGGCTTATATAATAGTTATATAGTTATATATGTTAGTTATATAGGCTCGTATCGACTACGGAAGCCAGCATGGATTATAGTCACGTACGCAGTATTAGATATCTGACACGTATTATTATCGTATATATATCAAGTATATATATATATATACAGGGAGTGAGCA
>NW_014577121.1:29599-30168 GCF_000485595.1 Priapulus caudatus | reverse complement strand
GGAGTCGTGTGGCATCGTCGCATGCAGGCACGCGCGCGTGCATGAGGAGAGGTATCGAGATTCACTGTGACTCGGCACTTCAATGAGAACAGCCACAGAATTTCGCAGATGGTTGTCAGACAAAAAGTCGCTCGAGTGAGTAAATATTGTTAGGCTGTCTGTTTGCCAGTCTGCGCCTCATATCACGCGAAGTTATATTTGAACACTCGATATTCTAGCAATGTCAACTTTGACGGACATCTAGCCTTGGCAATAATTATTGCTACACGGGGGTTGTCATGTCGTCACCAAATCTCCGTGCTAAGTCGCGTCATTAAGCTTCATCGTTAGCTGTCGTCACCAAATCTCCGTGCTAAGTCGCGTCGTTAGGCTTCATCGTTAGCTGTCGTCACCAAATCTCCGTGCTAAGTCACGTCGTTAAGCTTCATCGTTAGCTGTCGTCACCAAATCTCCGTGCTAAGTCACGTCGTTAGGCTTCATCGTTAGCTGTCGTGACCAAATCTCCGTGCTGAGTCACGTCGTTAGGCTTCATCGTTAGCTGTCGTCACCAAATCTCCATGCTAAGTCGC
>NW_014577121.1:22082-24582 GCF_000485595.1 Priapulus caudatus | reverse complement strand
ACGACCGCCAGCCACAAGTTACGCCGGCTCGCATATCCTGCTATGTTGCGGATGGGTATAAAACATGTACTTCGTTATCCACTAGTTAAACTATAGTGTAACTAGAATCAGGGGTGAATAAATGACAAATATACATGGCGAGTAATTTGTGAGCAGGCGCCCGAAGCAGTTTCTGGTATTGGGGGTGAAAGACCTAGGGAGCGTGCGTGTTATGCGTGTGTGTGTGTGATGTATGTCTGCTGCACGACACTCACCAGACCTAGCATTTACAACAACACACGCACGCACGCACGCGCGCAGGCCACGAACAACACACACACACACATGTTTTCATATTAATGTTTATTTTGAGGGGGCTTTGTATTTTGCCCCCCCCAGTTTTTGGATTGAGGAGGCGGTCGCCCCCCCCCCACTTCCGACGCCTTGTCTTGTCCAGTTGCCCCTGCTAGATTACACAGAATGCTTTTATTACAGCCCTTGTTGTTGTGGTGAGTGGTGGGGGTGGTTGGGGGGGGGGCCGGGAGGGCGGAGTCGAGTCGTTGGATCGGCATGCAGGCACGCGCGACGGGCATGGGGAGAGGGAGGTATCGAGTTCTCTGTAGACTCGGCCACTTCACCGATGAGAACAGTCACTGAGATTTCGGGATCTTGTCGACAAGTCGCTGACGTTGAGTAATTATGTTAGGCTGTCTGGTTTGCCAGTTGCCCCTCATTACACGCGATGTTATATTTGAACACTCGTTTCTAGCATGTCAGACTTTGACGACATCTAGCCTTGGCTAATTATTGCCTACACGGGGTTTCGGGTGTGGTACCAAATCTCGCTGCTAAGTCACGTCATTAGCACTTCCTCGTTAGCTGTCTCACCAAATCTGCGTGCTAAGTCGCGGGTCGATTGGTAGCTTCTCGGTTAGCTGTCGTCACAAAATCTCCGTGCTAAGTGCGGTCTGTTAAGCTTCATCTAGCTGTTCGTCCACCAAATTCCGGTAGCTAAGTGGTTTAGGCGTACATCGTTTAGCTGTCGTCACAAGATCTCCCGTGCTACAGTCACGGTCGTTAGGGCTTCATCGTTAGTGGTGTGCGTGGGCTTGGGGTGCAGTCACGTCGTTAAGAGCCTGTCTCACAAATCTCCGTGCTGGTCGCTGGTCATAGCTTTCATGTTAGCTGGTCGTGCAACCAATATCCGTATGCTAAGGGTCGGAGTCGTTAGCGTCTATCTCTTTATCTCTTGATGGTTGTGGCGTGTGTTCTCGTTAGCTGTCGTCACAATCCCGTTGCTAGTCCGTCGTTAGGCTTATCGTTAGCTTCGTCCATCTCGTGCTAGAGTCATCGTAGCTCATCGTTAGCTTTGTCACAATCTCCATTGCTAATGTCACGTGTTAGGCTTTCATCGTTAGCTGTCGGTCACCAAATCTCGTGTAAGTCACGTCTTAGGCTTATCGTTAGCTGTCGTTCACAAATCTCCGTGCTAAGTCACATCGTTAAGCTTCAATCGTTTAGCTGTCGTCACCAAATCTCAGTGCTAAGGCACGTCGTAGCTTCATCGTAGCTGCGTCACAAATTCCGTGCTAGTCACGTCGTATCTTCATCGTTAGCTGTGTCACCAAATCTCCGTGCTAAGTCGCGTCGCTTAGGCTTCATCGTTAGCTGTCGTCACCAAATCTCCGTGCTAGTCGCAATCGTATAGCTCATCGTTAGCTGTCGTCACCACTCGTGTAAGTCTATCGTCGTTACGGCGTTCATCGTTTAGCTGTCGTGCACCAAATCTCGTGCTTCACATCGTTTAGACTGTCGTCGACAAATCTCCGCTGCCAGAGTCGCATCGTTGGCATTCATCGTTACGCGCTGTCCGTCACAGAGAGTGTGTGCTAAAGTCGCATCGTTTGCTCGTATCGTCTAGCTGTCAGTCACCAGATTCTCCGCTGTAAAGTCACGTCCTGTTAGGCTTATCGTAGGGCTCGTCACCAAATCTCCGGGGAGTGGCTATCACGTCTTAAGCATTCATCCGTTAGCTGCTCGTCATCCAAATACTCGTGCTACGGATCACGGTGCGTTAGCTTCGTCGTTAGCTGTGTCACCGAAATCTCCTGCTGCTTGCCCCCCCAAAGTGCTTGTCCGTAAGCTTCATCGTTTAGCTTTCGGTCACCAATCTGCCGTGCTAAGTCCCGTCTTTAGGCTTCAATCGTCTAGCTGTCGTCTACAGATCTCCGTCGCTAAGTTCACGTCTATTAGTTCATCCGTTAGGGCTGTCCGTCACCAAATCTCCATGCTAAGTCGCGTCGTTAGGCTTCATCGTTAGCCATCTTGTAATCTAGTCTTGTTGCAAGTCTTTTGTCGTTAACTTGATTCGCTAGCTTACCAGTTTCATTGCTAAGTCTTAGTCATTTAATTTCATCCATTCAGCCATTGTCACTAAGCACTGTTGCTAAGTCTTGTTACTTGTCATTAAGATTCAATTAAGCTCACTGAGAGTGTGTGTTGTGTGTCGGGTGTCCCTATC
>NW_014577121.1:2885-22072 GCF_000485595.1 Priapulus caudatus | reverse complement strand
GTCGTCACCAAATCTCCATGCTAAGTCGCGTCGTTAAGCTTCATCGTTAGCCATCTTGTAATCTAGTCTCGTTGCCAAGTCTTTTGTCGTTAAACTTCATCGTTAGGTCTTGTCACCAAGTTTCATTGCTAAGTCTTGTCATTAAGTTTCATCGTTAGGCCTTGTCACTAAGCACTGTTGCTAAGTCTTGTTACTTGTCATTAAGATTTCAATTAAGCTTCACTGAGACGTACTGTCAATGTTTCGTGTCGGCTTGCCCTGTCTTTCATCTAGGTCCTTGCTTCGTTATGTCGCATCACTAAGTCCCATAATTAAACGCTTTGTCATCAAGTTCCATTGTTAAGTCTTGCGACTAAATCTGATCATTGTTTCATCACTAAGTTCCGTAATCTTCACTGTTTTATTGGCTAGCGCGACGTGGCTTAAGCGGTCGCCATCATTCCGGTGTTTTTAGCCGCCGTCGCCGCCGACGACGCGACAGTTGATTTTAATTTCGTCTACAAACGCGTTTATTGCTGCTTGGCGTGAGGCGGGTTTAATGTACGAGCGTCTGCTAGGCTGTCGCTATGCTGCCCCGCCTGCAGCGGTCACTCGCCTCGCAGCGGCTGTAGGAAGGTTTATATAGAGGGAGGTGTCAACACAGGTTTGTTACGGTCGGCTGAGTCGGACCGAGGAAGTTTTTATAATTGTGGGTGTGGGTGGGTGGGGGCGATACAGGGCCGGTGATGTGTAGGACACTTGCTTTTTTATGGGCGATGAAACGGTTGGTGAGATTAGTGTCGTGAAGGTGGTGTTCTTGGTGGAGGTGATGGTGAAGGAGGTCGAAGGGAGGTTCTGGTGGAATGGAAGCGAGGTAACTGGAAGGGGAAGACTGGAGGTTGTGAAAGATCGTGTCACGACTACAAGCCGTACACGTGTTGTTGCACCTGGGTCAGTGAAAAAAATGCACGGGGGCTCGGGGCGATTTAGCCCCCGAAATGCCAAAAAGAGCCCCCGTAAATTTTCATAGAGTTCAATGGAAACCAAATTTTAGAGTGCTATTTTCATGCACGCGAGCTTGAAAAGTAGCCCCCGAAAAATAAATTATATTTTTTCCCTGACATGGGTACCTATGTATGTACGTGGACTACGTGCATCCCTCAGACTGGTTGTATGGCCGTTAACGCCTACCGTCACCAGGGGGCGTGAGTGCGGAGGGTGCTGCGGCGATACGTCACGGCTGGATGTGTAGTGATTGCCGTGGCGTGCCTCTGTGCGTGCTCGGCTCGTATCGACTTGGTGTTGACGAAGCACAGTCTACGTGTGTGTCGAACAGACGGGTGTGGAGTAAACAAACACATTAAGTTGTGATTTCCGGATGCGTGCGTCACCATCAGATTTGAATCTGCGCGTGATGTCGCGATAGTTGTGTCGCATTGCATGGCACGACCGTCGCATTGCATGGCACGACCGTCGCATTGCATGGCACGACCGTCGCATTGCATGGCACGACCGTCGCATTGCATGGCACGACCATCACATTGCATGACACGACTGTCGCATTGCATGGCACGACCGTCGCATTGCATGGCATGACCATCACATTGCATGACACGACTGTCGCATTGCATGGCACGACCAGCTGTAGAATCGGTAGCAGCACGTTGCATGACCTAGCATGATGTATAATCAGTCGGAGTGTGTCATGCCATGGCATGCTGTCACCTCCGTGGTGTCGTGTTACATGCCATGACACGCTGTGGTGGAAGCAGTACGCTACAGCATACTGTGGTGTCATATCACACGAAGCAGTATGCTCTAGCATCTGTGTTGTCATTTCACACGCTATGGCATGCTGTCGCATCGGTGGCGACGTATCATGCACTGCACCATGCTGTATCAAACTTACGTTAATGCTCATTTCATGGTTTATTGAAGCCACACTAATTTGCATATTTGTTAGTGACGCTGTTTGCACATGGGTGTTGATTTTCCGTGGTCGCAGTTTCGCAGCAAACGCTAGAAACCGCTCGGTCGATGCTGTGTGTTGCGCGAGTCACGGAACCATGGTGATACGCACACCACGAGAGACTCTGTCATCGACCGAGCAAATAGCGTTAGGTGCGAAACGAAACCGCGCAGTTTCCTATGAGTTTCTAGCGTCTCCAGTCGCGTAGCGTGTGCACCAGACCTAACCTCGCTCGTTTTTTTCTGTTTCTGCATGCTTATTGCGTCCGACCAGCAGGGGGAGCCATGTATGCGGCGGTGCCGACGAGCGATCCGGCGCCCGCGTCGGTGGCGCCCCCGAGGGACATCGTTCAGGAGGTGCGCCGGTCTAAGTTTCTGCAGAGACTGGAGACGTTTCCTGCGACAAGTACTAACCCTACTAACTTTGGCTGTGGTGTGATTGTGTGCAATTTATGTGATTGCGTGGCCTTGCAAAACTCGAGCGCACGGGTTTCGATTTCCCCGTCCTCTACTCTGTTGGTAATTACTGTCATCCTGGCCAAGCGCGCGTGTAACGGCATGCAGCAAATATTTTGCGCTGTGATGGATTAGAAACTTAGCCAGACTTTCCAGACGATTGGTTTAAATTCGATAGTTGATGTACGAATGGCAAACATTTAGGGGGAATTTTAGAATTTACAGATTATTTGAGATGCAGCCGCCCTCACTTGTAGCATTCGTCATATCCAACCAGCTTCCCTGATAGACTGGGTTAGCAACAGCAAGGCTTGAACCAGTGCGGAAGTTTTGTGAAGCCACGGGAGAAGGTAGGCTTCATTGCCAGTGCTTCATTAACCAGTGCAGCATGGTGGGAGCCAGCGCATCACTGATGTCATCATCGTAACCGTTTCACTTGTGTGCGCAGCAAGTTTTTCTGCGTTGCGCCTTCCTCGTTGCGGCCTAAGTCCCACAGTTGCTATGAAACCTGTTTTTAAATGCTATAATTTGGCAGAAGTCATGTCATACTGTATGGTATAGTACATGAGAAGCTTGAATTTCTGGAAAATGTGTTTTTAGGCAGTTGTCACAGCGCATAAACGGGCGTGTACACGGGATTTGTAGCTCCAGGGCGGGGGTCTAACCCCTAAGCCGCTAAAATTTGGCAAGGCACGCGCAAGGGGGACGCGTGGGAAAAATTTGAAAATTAGCCTCCTTGAAGAGCGTTTTCTGGCGCGACGCAGGGGGGGGCGTCCCCGAAAACCCCTGCCCCGCCAGCTGTCACGCCCGATAAAGAGATGTAAGTTAATTGGTAAAATCCACCATGTGTGGTGTTACGGATTAACTAAGGCTGTATATCATGCGCGGAAACTTAATGGATAACTATGGCAGGTGCATGCCATATAACAAAAACAAATTATTAAAATTAATTACATTAAATTAAATTCTTCAAATTAGCGTTGTAGTTGGTAGGCCTGTGTCGCGCCGTATTCCGGCTGGTGTCCATCCGTGTGTGTAGAGTCATCAGTGAATTGAGGCCATAAACAAAATATGGTGTGGTTACCGTTACATGCCGAAAGAAAATAGGTAGGTAGGTTAGGTGAAAACATTTTATTTTCTTGAAATATTTTATTTACGAACCTATGCCGAAGGATGTGCATTGTGCTTTTGGAAGGCAGGAAGCTGTCCAATTCATATTTTTTTATTTTTTTTAATTTTTTATTGTTATTTATTTTTTGTTTACGTTTAAAGAAAATTGACAATTAAAATGTTTAGGGTCGCTGGGAAATAAATAAGGGTCGGTCGGGAAACCGTAACCACACCTACATTTTGTTTTGGCCTAAGGTGAGTTGTATTACAGTGTGGTAAAGGGTTATAATAGCGTGCATCAACGCAATCTCGTGTGAAGATTCCACCGATGCTACGGCTGCCACCGCCTGCATTAGCGGATGGGTTAGCAGGCATCGAGCAGCGGACCGCGGCCTCTCCAGGCAGGCATTAGGCGCCGTGCATCCACATCAATAAGAGTGAAGCGAATTAAAGACGAGGCGAAGTGAGAAAAAAACCCAGCAGGATGCTGGGCGGTATCGCACGCACATTTAGCTATAGATTACCACGCAGGCTCCTTCGGTGGGTCTGTGTATTCCGCTTGAGGTAGAATCGTGCCGGCGCGCGCGGCGCGCATCCCCTCACCACCAGGCGGTGTGCATGATCGGCGACACGGTAACACATTCATCCTTCGTTCGCTTCGCAACGCGTCAGCCGGTACTGCAAACCGGCGGTCATGAAATTATCGACGCAGTTAGAGGTTTCTTAGCGGGTAAGCGAGTGGGACGTGTGATGGAGAGACGCTAAAAGTTCTGGAAATACATCAGGGCATGTGGACTGGCAGCCGGGAATTTTCACCGTCAAGGACGGCTCTCGTAGCTGTCTTACGGAGAAATTGACGCCCTCTGCTCGATACCCTAATGAGAGTGTGACGTGGGAGGAGTGAGTGGAGTGGCTGGGGGTGGTTGTGTGGATTCATGCAGTGATTCACAATGTCCTTGCACAACTGATAGTCTTGAAACCTGCAGCTGTGGAGCTGTTATGCACCTTGCTAATCATTTTATCCAGAAATCCTAAGGCCTTTACGGAAAGTCAATTTGGGCTGTCACTTCAGCGAGGAAGAGTAGCTGGTCAATAATTTCAAGCCGTGCAAGTCCCACTATATCTCCACCAATCTCTAAACATTCAGCATCTCTTGCTTAATGTCGGATGCAGACTCCCACAATCCTCGCAGCCATCTCGCAGCCATTCCCACACATCGCTCCGACATCCCGCAACCACATTCCTCGACCGCATCCCCGGATGCACATGCCTCCGCGCCAGCATCCCCACACATCTTCCAGTCATCCTGCCAGCATCCTCCAGCATCCGCCACCCATCCTCCCAGCATCCTCCAGCATCGCCCCAAGATCCTCACAGCATCCTCCAGCATCCTCTCCAGCACTCTACAGCATCCTCCCCACGCAGTGCCCACTACATCGCTCTAGCATCCGACCCACAATCCTCTTTCAGCATCCTCTGGCAGCATCCTCCAGCATCCCCACACATCCTCCAGCATCCCCACACATCCTCCAGCATCCTCCACGGGAAGAGCATCCCCACCATCCTCCAGCATCCCCTACACATCTCCAGCATCCCCGACACCATCATCCACAGCATCCCGCCACACATCTGCCAGCATCCTGACCGCATGCCCGCACACATCATCCAGCATCCCCGACACATCCTCCAGCCTCCCCACACCTCCTCCAGCATCCCTCCGCTCCGCTCCGCCAGCATCCCGAGGAACACATGTCCTCCACATCCCCACACATCCTCCAGCATCCCACACATTCCTCACACATCCTCACAGCATGCCCCACGACCCATGCCTCCAGCCATCCCCACACATTCCTCCAGCCATCCTCCAGCTCCCCACACAGCTCCAGCATCCCACAGGACTGCTCCAGCATCCTCCAGCATCCTCCAGCATCCCCACACATCCTCCAGCATCCTCCAGCATCCTCCAGCATCCCCACACATCCTCGCAGCTCCCCACAGCATCCTCCAGCAATGCCTGCCAGCCATCGCTCCAAGCCTCACTCCAGCATCCCCACACATGCTCGCAGCATCCTCACACATCCTCCAGGCTATCCGCCACACACCTCCAGCATCCTCACAGCCATCCCCCAGCATCGCCCACACATCCTCCGCAGCATCCCCACACATCCTCCAGGCATCCTCCAGGCATCCCAACACATCTCGGCAGCATGCGCCCACACAGGCCGTCCTGAGCCAGCCAATCCTCCCAGTATGCGGACCCACACATCAGCCTCCAGCATCCGTCTCAGCATCCCCAACAGCATCTCCCCAGCATCCCCAACACAGAAGCCTTCGGACCTCCTCGCAGCGATCCACAGCATACCCCACACATCGCCTCGTCAGCATCCCCACAGCATCCTCCAGCATTCCCAGCACATCCCTCCAGCATCCGCCACACATCCCCTCCCAGCATGCCCCTCACATCCTCTAGCATCCCCACTACATCCTCCCAGCATCCTCCAGATCCTCCAGATCCCCACACACTCCTCACCAGCATCCCCACACAATCCTCCAGCATCCTCAGCATCCTCCAGCATCCCCACACAGTCCCCTCCAGCATCCTCACACATCCTCCAGGCATCCTCCCAGCATCCCCACACATCCCTCCTAGCAATCCCCACACATCCTCCCAGCCTCCGCACACCATCCTCCAGCATCACACCACACATACCTCAGCATGATCGCAGTCATCCCCCCAGCAGTTGCCTCACAATACAGCGATCCCGCACACATCCTCCCCGACCACCTCCCCACGCACATCCTCGACAGCAAATCCCACAACATCTCCCAGCATCCTCCAGCTCCTACACATCCTCGCCGCAGCATCCCCACACATCCTCCAGCATCCTCCAGCATCCCCACACATCCTCCAGCATCCCCACACATCCTCCAGCATCCCCACACATCCTCCAGCATCCCCACACATCCTCCAGCATCCTCCAGCATCCTCCAGCATCCCCACACATCCTCCAGCATCCCCACACATCCTCCAGCATCCTCCAGCATCCCCACACATCCTCCAGCATCCTCCACGATCCTCGTTTCATGTTGCCTGCATCTTCAGGCGGTAGCTCACCAGCACTCGTCCTCCAAGGATCTTCCTGTATCCTGGCCATCCTCGTCTGCAAACCGCTCGTGGCTATTTCAAAACGTTTCGACGTAATTGAGTTTGTTTAGCGCTTGATATATTTGAGCAGCGTACGGCCACTAAGAGGCTCGCGTGTGCATGCGCACGCGAGGCAGCCGGTCATTCGTGAGCGCAGCTGCCTTCATATGTCTCGTCTCGCCTCGTGCGTGTCTCGACAGCGAACGCTTGAGGCATTCACGTGTGTCTTCTGCTTGCTTTCCTTACAGGAGTAATCGCAATGGAGAGCGAAGGCGACGCAGAGCCTGAGGTAAGCTTATCACCACTACGCGTAATTAGCACGGCCGCACACGGGAGCACACGCTGAGTACGCGAGCATGGCGTCGTGGTGGCGTGGCGTGCGCTGGCGTTGTGTGTGTGTGTGGTGTGTTGTGTGTGGGCGTGCGTGCGTGTGTGTGTGTGCGTGCGTGTGTGTGTGTATATTTATTTTAGGATGTAGAGGTCCCAAAGTTATGGGAAAATCAAAAAATTCTATAAAAGTTTGGTTTTGTATTGTAAGTATTTGCGTCTCTATGGCTTCAAAAAGCATGGTTTGGTTCACGTGCGCACGTTTACTTTCATATTTTGTATTCATTTATGTTGAAATAAGTGATAAAGCATTGGTTGTGTGTCTGAATAATCATGGCTCAGTGACGTTTTGGATTATATTATGTAACTGGGCTTGAGATTTCCTGTTGCTTGAGTTAGAAGCCAGGTGCTGTCCCTTAATGGCCTGTACTACTCGCACCAGCGCACGAGTCATAGCCCTAAAGGTAATGTCCCTCCTATAATCACTGACTCACTGAAGTCAGCTCACATCACGTCATTCACTTCACATCACCACCTCCATCGCACGTCCGCACCCTGCCATCCTTCCTCTCACTCACTGTCACTAACGCTCACTCTCTCACTGCACATCCCTCCCTCACTCATGCAGCTCACACATCACAACGCTCTCACTCCTCCCTCCCTTCCTCTCACTCACTCAGCTAACTCACGATGTCCCTCCCTCACTCACTCACTCACTCATTCACTCACTCTCTCCATTCACGTCGCAGCGCAACTCAGTCACTCACATGTCCTCAACTCACTCACTCACGTACTCACTCACTCACTCACATTACTCACTCACGTCACATCCTCCTCTTTCACTGAACCTCACTCCTCACTCACTCACTCACTCACTTTCTCCCTCTCACCAGTCCCCCTCACCCTCAGTCACTAAACTCAGCTCACTCACGTCACAACCCGCCTCTCATCACCATCCCTATCCTCATCACTAGGTAACGCACTCACAACACTCCCGCACTCAACTCACGTAACTCACGAGCCCCAGCCCACGGTGCGCCGGTCCTCACGTCAGTTCACGTCACTCAGCGTGCAGTCCCTGCACTTCACTCACTCACTCACTCAGCTCACTCACTCACTCACTTTTACTCACTGCACTCACTGCCTCCTCTATTTCACTGACTCATCTCTCACTCAACATCTACTCAGCTCACTTCTCCCTCTCACTGAGCACCCGCCCCCCCCACCCTCACCACTCATCTCACTCACCCCCTCTCACTCACTCCTGCCTCTCACGGTCACTCACGATCACTACCAGGGCCTCACTCACATGGCGCAGCCGCCAGGACGATGCACCGCCACCTACCTCTCACTCACATCCCTCCTTTCACTCAACTCACGACCACTACCGCACTTACTCACTCACGGCCACCCTCCTCCTGGCCACCCTCCCGCCCTCTCACTCACTACACACTCCCACCTCCACTCCGCACTCACTCACTCGGCGCTTTGGCAACGACTCACGCCCGCCTCCCCCGCTCTCACTTCACTCCGTCCCTCTCACTCACTCACACACTGACGCACTCACTCACCTCGCGCCACGGCCTCTTCACTACACTCCCCGTCCTTGCTCAGCTCACTCACACACTCCCAAAGGTCTCCCGCACTCTCAGCTCACTGTGACCCCCCCACCCACTCCCTCACTCACTCACTCACTCACTCACTCACCATGAAGCCCTGTTGTTAGCTGTTGCCATGGTCACTTGTTGCATCTGCAGAGGGAGCCACTGAAGTTCGATGTGTGCACGGATGGTATGCCGGAGGACATCGCACAGTGCGTCCTCGGCATCAAGGGTGTCGCAGAGAAGATGCTCTACCATTGGAAGACGTTCCCCATCCAGCTTCCGCCTCCCATCGCCGTGGTAACCGAGGAATCGACGCCGACAAGGAAGGTGGGTGCATGCACGAACATTCTTACCCTTCCCACCGAAATTTATTAATTTTATTAATTAATTAAATAATTTTATTAATTTTATTATTTTTTAATTAATTAATTAATTTTATGGGTAAATTAGATTTCGGTTTTATCATCATGTTATCTTGTGCCGGTGTTTATCCTCTGTGCGATCAATGCGTCGTTCGTTTACATATTACTGGGTTGAACTATCAGAGTGTACGACGCACAAACACTGCATTTGGCTGAAACCTCACAATCGCCAGAAACAAACCTTTTCAGTCCTCGGGGAAAAAATCTCCCGGATATCTCTCTCGGGGAAAAATCCAATAGGTTTCACGAACCCCTGCTCACCCGGCTTTTTGTCGTCTGTTTCGACAGAAGACGATCAACATGCGCGATCTGTTCATCGCTCCGTCGTTCGACGAACTCGAGCAGGTCGCGCTCAACACGAACGGTGAACTGCGTCACCTCAACGAGAAACAGCTGAGCTCCGTCCAGCAGATGGGGTAGGTGTGGAGAGTTAGGGTGAATGTGGATGGCCTAAAGGGTGGGGCTGTAATAAAAATATTCTTTGTTTGCCCTCACCCGATCGACCCGCCGAAAAGGGGCCGACTCTAAAAATTTTATTGATTTTTTTTTTGATCTTTTTTTAACATTGTATCACTGTACATTATGTAAATCTGTAGGCAATACATTATATGTACCAAGCAAAACAAACATTCAACATGAAAGGTATCTCTACACAAGCACACCTGAGCATGTAGACACCATGCTGAGTTTGTAAAATAAAAACCCTCAAAGAAAAGCCTACCTACCTACCCAAACCTTTCAGCCTGGGTCGGGTGACGGCAAACAAAGATTTTTTTATACTGGCCTGGGATGTTGGCAAAGGTATGGGGTGGGGTGTTGGGAGGGTTAAGGGGCAGAATGATGGTAGTTGGGGCAGGATGAGAGTGGGGCAAGCATTGGAGATGTGGGGACGAGAGGTTGGGTGACGGCTACTTATGGTGATGGATAGTAGTTGAGGCAGGGGTGTGTCGAGATGTGAGGCAAGGAGTGGAGTGAGGGTGAATGTGTGTGGGCTAAAGGCTGGAATGAGAGTAGGAGTAAGGTGTGCATTGTGAAGTGGATGGGACGGGTGAGGACCTTCCTTTAGAGGGATGGGTGATTGAGGTACTAGAGGTGGTTTGCAGAAGAAATGTGTGTGTGTGGAAGGTGGTTATCTGGCGGCATCCTGTTTTCGATAATAGTTCGTAAGTTTTTACTTTCTGCCCTTTCACAGAATACGCTACATCAGCTGAGAACAGACATCTGTGTAGAAAGTAAGACGTTGTATCTGATTAGCAATCGATCGTCATCTCGTATACCAAACTTGTTCTCAGATGTCTTCTTCTTTTGTTGTTGTGCAGGGAATTTGAGGTGGAAAGCACAAACTTTCCTTCACAAGTACATAGGTGGCGCCTTAGTCAACTGCTGCAGAAAGGGGTGATCCGTACGCAAGCAGCACTGCTCTGTGTGAGTATTAACATTTGTTATGTTCCCTGTAGCTACGATCTACCTACAAACCATGGCTTCTAGTTATTCTCATGTCCTCATGTTCTCATGTCCGTGGCAGTGCCGCATACATCACCTGGTGTTGTAGCTATGAGCTGTATGTGTCTTATGGTACCACCTGTTTACTACCATAAGCTCTGTACTCCAGGCAGTACCATCTGCTGCTGCAAGGTTTGGGCATCACATGCTGCCACTGGCTGCTGTGGCCACATGCAGTCTGTGTGCTGCTACATGCGTCTGTGTTTTGCAGGACTTGGCCTTGGCATTAAGGCTCGTCATAATCACAGCTAGGAACAGACTGCACTCCCACTTCTTCAGCCTCTGCCAGTCTCTTACAGCACTCGTCACTGGATGCCTCAAGCTGCTAGGTACGTCTCAGCATTCGTTGAGCCCTCGAGACACGATGGCCAGTATGGCGTTTGTAGCGAGGTCACCGGTCCATCGAATCCTTGCTGTTCGAGACTGTATCGCCTTTTAAACCTCACGTTTTTTGGGTAGTAGGGGGATTTATGGATTTACTTATTAGTCGTTTGTTGACAGTAAATTGTTGGACTGGAGAAGCGTAACAAAGCATGTGAAGCTAGTTATAATGCACCGAGACACGTTTGTTCCCAAGCATCAATCTGCTTTCTACAGTAATCCACACAGTAAACCTGATGTGTCCAGAGGTCTGGGACCCATCGTCAGAACCATGACTGGTTATGATATCATAAGTCTACAGTGTCATATAAGCATGTCATAAAATGAAGTGAAGTCACGACATTTTAGATTGATGATAGTGGTAACGGGTTTTGATGTTTATGACAACGAGCCATAGGTACAGTTGTAAGTACAGATGCATGATCAGGGCCATAGGTACAGTTGTAAGTACAGATGCATGATCAGGGCCGTAGGTACAGTTTAAGTGACACATGCAATGATCAGGGCCATAGGTAGTCAGGTTTGTAAGTAGCAGGAAGGCGGGGGGGGGGGGGGGGTGGGGGGGGGGGGGGGGGGCGGGCGGGCCGGGGGGGGGCGGGGGGGGGGGGCCATGATCAGGGCCATAGGACACAAGTTGTAAGGTACATGAATGCATGATCAGGGCCAATAGGTACAGTTTTGTAAGTACAGATCATGATCAGGGCGCCATAGGTACAGTTGTAAAGTACAGACTGCATGATCAGGGCCATAGGTACAGTTGTAAGTACAGATTGCCATGATCAGGACCATAGGTACAGTTGTAAGTACACATGGCATGATCAGGGCCACTAGGCTACAGTTGTCAAGTAACAGATTCATATCAGGGCCATAGGACAGTTGTAATTACAGAATGCATGATCGAGGGCCATAGGTACTAGTTGTAAGTACACGATCCATGATCAGGGCCCATAAGGTAGCAGTGTAAGTACAGATGCATGAATCAGGCCATAGGTACAGTTGTAAGTACAGGATGCATGAATCAGGCCATAGTGTACAGTTGTAAGGTACACATGCATGAATCAGGGCCCATAGGTTACAGTTTAAGTACAGATCATGATCAGGGCCACTAGCTACATTGTAAGTACACGATGCCATGACTCCAGGGCCAGGTATCAGTTGTAAGTAAGCAGATGCATGATCAGGGCCGTCAGGTTACACTGTTGTAAGTACAGATGCATCATCAGGGCCAATCAGTACAGTTGTAAGCTACATGATGCCATTGATCAGGGCCATAGGTACAGTCTTGTAAGTAACAGATGCATGATCGAGTTTGCCATAGCTACAGTTGTAAGTCAACAGATGCCATATCAACGCCAATAGTACAGTTGTAAAGTACAGTATGCATGATCAGGGCCAATAAGATACAGTTGATAAGTACAGAATGCAAATATCAGGGCCATAGATACAGTTGTAAGTAACAGCATGCATGATCCCAGGCCGTAAGTACCGTTGTAAGTACAGAATGCACGATTCAAGGGGCCATAGATACAGTGTCAAGGTACAGATGCATGATCAGGCCATAGATACAGTTGAAGTACACATCCATAACAGGGCCATAACCTAGAGGTTTTAACACCGTGTGGCCAGTCCTCTGTGCTGCAGGTTGAGTGTAGTCGAGTTAGTGGACCAATGACAGGAACAGATTGGGTCGCGCCGTGTTCACCCGAGCGTGCGACGTGAATCTCCTCTCTTCTTCAATTGTTGTACATCTAGCGTGCCTCGAACAAAGGCTGTCAACCCTGGGAGCCTGCAGCTGTGGAGAGAGCGAGAATGCAAGCACACTGTACGCATCGAACTCAAAGTCAGGGTAAGGTGTTATGGCTTGCTCGTACTCGAATCTACCATTCACTGCACCATCCTCGCACCACCCGGCATGCAGACTCAGTATCTCCAACACGCCCACCAAAAGATCAAGTTATCAATGGTTGCAGGCCAGATCCCTTGAAAAGTCCTTTGAATTTGAGGGGAGTCCTTGAAAAGTACCTTTAATTTACGTAAATGTTTTTTGTGCTTGAAAAGTCCTGAATTTCATGTAAATGTCCTTTTGATTTTTAGAAAGAATCGCTTTCCCTGTAATAAAAAGAAATTTTGTACGCATCAAATAATGGTGCAAACCTCAAATAAAAATGTGTAAGTGAAGCTTAAAAAAGTTAACGACACGATAGACAGTTATAATGAATGATCACACAGATTACAGTAAAGTCAGTAAAAAATCAGTCCAGTAAATCAAGGTAATTCATAGCAGGCGACAGTGCTAGCAAAAGGGTTTTATTAATGTATCCAAAGGTAATTTTTTTAAGAAGGTGAGAAGTGATTCAAGAATGGGTGTTATTAAATTAATTCAGGTATGTTTGTGTTTGCATGTGTATGAACTCCCGATAAAAATGCAATTTGGAAAGAAGTCCATTGAAAGCCCTCTTAAAAAATGTTTAAGTCGCTCCTGTATGAACCAGTAGTAGTAAGTAAGTAAACACTTTATTTAACGATCGGTAAACACATTTAGTACAGACACAATAAAATGGCACGGACCTTATCTCACTATACGGACCGGTCCTATCAGCAACAACAGAACCGTTAAAGATACTTACACAATAAGATAACACCTAATAAAGTGACGTACCTCGTAGACCAAAAATGTCACGCGGCGATAAAGTATAAAAGTCACTAATGCCCTATTGGCGGAGGTGAGGCACTGGATTTCTTTAGACGGACTTTAAAAGAGGAGATATGGTTGGAGGGCAATATCACTGCGAACGTCCAAAGGAGAAATGAGTAACCCAATAATGGTATCACCAGTGTGAGCGCATTGAGTCTGCCTGCTTTACATCTATCATTTAGGCATCATGTGTTCTCTGGTCAAATCTTAACCGTCTTCTGGGTAATGCGCACAGTGATACTTTGATGACTGTCAATTGCCATGAGACGGCACATGAGACACGCAGTTGCTGGTATGACATACTAGAGAGTGGTTACGTCACCATGCAGGACAGTGTCGCAGCCACCAGCATGAGAAATAACAGGACTGGTGAGTTAACTATCAAGGATTGACAGCACTGAGACACGTAAACTTAGAGCAATCACGAACACCCAAGGAAATAGCTAGAGAAGTGCATAGATCACGCTATTGTGAGACAAGGAGATCAACGGACTGGAAGGGCTTCCTACCCTCAAGAGAAGAGGCTGATACCGGGAAGCAGCAAATGATATAGAGTCTGGGCCGAGTCTGATGAGGTTCAAAAGGTAAGAGGATATTAACAAATAACGCAGACCGGGTGCTTGAACTTTTTGAAATGTTCATGCGGTGCACGTCTGCCAAGTTTCTTTGGACATCTACCTGAAAAAAGTAGTGTGCTCAATGCCGCGCCACAGCCCGTTCTCTATGGAACCCGAACTACGTTAGTAGTAGAGCTTAGGCAGAATTTCAGGAGTCACTTGAGCGACTCACTGGCATAATGTTTTAAAATTAAAGGAGTCCAGAGCAGTAAAAGTCTAGGGAGAGTTATTGGTTACTCTGGATCTCAGCGTTAACATCTTTGAAAGTCCTCTCTGCACACACGGTGTGATCACATAACCTACCATAGTGTTCTCCGCTCCACAGATATAACCGGCTGAGACTCATAAATAATCCTTTATTCGTACCCGAAGTGATTTAACCCATCTGAACCATTATATACAGATTATTATTACAATTATCTATATTGCTATTATAAACTATTTATAATATTATATAATTAGACTGTTATCTTTATTAAGCGACGGCAATTAATCGCCGAGCTTACACATCATTTAACCTAATTTAGTGAGTATCAAACGCATTCTCTTCAGCATGTCCTAGATTCTGTGTTGGTGCGGAATGTGCTGTGTTGTGAGTCGCTTCATACTTTACGGCCCAACAAATATGAAAGCCTTTATTAACATGCCCGAACCTATCTTGGAAAGTCGTTGTTCACAATCTAGCAAACAGTCCCTACCCCGCAGCACCTAAATTAACTGCGAATGTATTGTAAAAACATCCCGAGTAGTGATGCCACTTCTGCTGCTAGACGTCTGAGCAAGCGAACGGAGGGCCCTCAGTTTGTTGTTCTTGCTAGCATCCGCAATTCTGCTCCCGGCGACGCATTAACATCTACACGTTTGTTATGTGTTTGCGCCAGGACGACAATGACCACCTGCCGCGCCCGTGCCTAAACCTCTTCCGAGAGCCCCAAGGCATTGAGTTGGAACCTGAAGGCTCTTTAACAAAGGTAAGACTCACATAGCAGGGCGGCCGTGGCGCATTGGCGTGAGCAAAAATGACTTGACAGACAGTGGGGCAGCTGTGCATGGGCTAAAAACCATTATACGGTATCAGCCAAAAAGAGTAAAGTGGATCGCGCAAGTATATGGTTGCACACGTTGTACAACGTGTTGAAGGACTTCACCACACTACACAAATTGCACCTGGACGAAATAGTCTAGAGGTGCGTGCACGTGCGTTTTGAAACCGGAAAATTGCCAGTCTAGCAGCCACGTGCGTGACCTGAGTAAAAGTGGCGAGCGCGGTGATGGGTCTCGTGTGCATAGACATAGCGCCTACCAGGTCCAGTTCCTATCGCGAAAGTGACAATGCTGGAAAGTGTCTCCCCACCCCCATCGGAGAGAAAGAGGTAAAATGTTTTAATATTATGTGTTTAGAAATAGCCCAACCAACGAGGATGTTAATGACTTCAAACTCCTCATGCTGCTTTCCAAATTCCCATCGGACTCCGACTGACTGCGGAGCTGGCTTGGCGTGTGCCGTATGAAAGCCAATCTCAGTTTCTCAGCAGGCTGCGGAACTATGTCCGTCTGTTCCGCAACACCTGCTCACGTGCTGCCTTCTGTTGTACAGATTGAGAACGCCGGAGGCGTTAGCCCGCACTGCTTACTGGGGTGCGTGCGGAGTGCTCTGGACAGGAGACGAAGGCTGGTTCGTCGCACATTGTTCGTGAGAAGTGCATCTCATAA
The DNA here is from genome assembly GCF_000485595.1 of Priapulus caudatus. Classification (NCBI taxonomy): domain Eukaryota; kingdom Metazoa; phylum Priapulida; class Priapulimorpha; order Priapulimorphida; family Priapulidae; genus Priapulus; species Priapulus caudatus. Next base: position 6,152 of record NW_014577121.1, on the reverse strand, counting down.
GCAAGGCCAAGGGGCATGGCATCGAACCCCGACCGAGGAGATTGAAAATGTAAATCAGCGGTAGAAAATTAAACTTGCTGAAAGAAGGGAGTCCAACTGACTCCCTGCCGCATGCAAAAAGAGGGAGCTCGCGCAGTCATAAAAAATGAGTCCTGCAGTCTGACAGTATCAAACTAAAGATATTAAAAGTCACGCATGTGCTTATTTTTGAAGCCAGTTTTTCATGCAGGTCTGCACGTCTGCCTAAAGTTTTCTTTGGACCTTTCTGAAAAAAATACGGTACACCCTCCGCGAGCCCGTGCTCATGCGAATGAACTAGTTAGTATTCACAGGCAGAATTTCAGGGCCCTCCAGTCATGGACTATCCTGCATATTGGTTATGAGAATCAATGGATGCAGACAGTATAAGTCGAGCGGTATGTCGTTCTTGACCGGTCCGTTGGGGACGCTCGCGTTTATTTTGCACCTTGTGAGATGTGATGCCATCTCGACGGGGTCTTACCTCTCTCGTCGTTAACCCAATGCCTGCCCACTGTGTGACCCTGCCCACTCCCGTCATCGCGGGGGATCAGCAAATTGCGTTAGCTTTAATAGTTAAATATAATACTTGGTTTGGCCAGCCGAAGATTGTGGCTGTGGCCAAAAGCACCATGGCTGTGGTGGTGGACGTTGGTTCCTCCTGCTAACCACCTATTTGCATTACAACCTGTACCCATTGTGTGATGTATTTATTATTTGCATTACAACCTGTGATGTATTCGCCGTTATTAAAGAGCAGTAGTTATCGAGTGTAACAAACGCGTGTCCTAATCGCTGACGAAATAATCCCGGACGTGAACGTATTGGGTCAGCTGCTCATTGCGTTGCCATGGTTACTAGTAGTCTCTCACATCTTTACAGGAGGTTAATGTGCTGGTGGTGGATGAGTACATTAGGAGAGTTTACAATGCGATCCTCAACAGCACAGCAATCCAGGCCATCGGCCCTGTAGTAGGTGAGATTCACAACTAGTGCAGTAGTAAGGTGCCAGTTCCCATCCGTGCAGTGCCGATTTCACGATACCAGTTTCCACACAAGTTGTGTGCAGCTGTTGGCAGAGGTGACAAATTCGGTAATGCCCGCGTACATGTAAAGTGAGGTGGCTGTTAAATTAGCTGGTCATAACCGTACCGACTTCATTTTCCAATAGTGCAGTCACATAAGCGAGCGAGCGAGCAATCAAGCAAGTGAGTGAGAGAGTGAGTGAGTGAGTGAGTGAGGTAATGAATGAGCGAGTGAGTGAGTAAGTCAGTAAATAAGTAAGTGCAGTGACTGAAAATACCTTGGTCTAATCGCGATGACTGTGATACATCGTCGTAATCGTCGTGGCGACTCTGTTTGCAGCGATGCTATTGGTCGAGCAGGCGCAGTCTGTGGTGCTGATGCATCGTGCGCTGGACAAGGTGAAGGAGAAGTGGGAGCGCACGCAGGAGGAGCTGAAGGATTGCCTGAAGGCCAAGTATCCCGTGAAGTCACGCATCGGACCGTGGATGAGAGACCAGATGCACACTTAGGTACAGTTGTAAGTACAGATGCATGATCAGGGCCATACCTAGAGGTTTTTAACCACCGTGCCAGGTCCTCTGTGCTGCAGGTCGAGTGTAGTGTAGTGACCCGATAAGAGGAACAGTTTGGTTAGCCGTGGTCACCATGGCGATGTGCTCTCTCTTTCAGATGTTGTCATCGGTGTGCCTTCGAACAAGGCTGTCAACCTGGAGCTGCAGCTGTGGGAAGAGCGATGCAAGCACCTGGTCGCCGAACTCAAAGTCAGGGTAGGTGTCGTCTGCCTCCTCGAATCCTTCCACTCACTCCTCACCACCTCGCCGAACCTCACACTCCCGCCTAGTAGTAAGTAAGTAAAAACTTTATTTGATGACGGTAAAACATGTTAGGTACAGACACAATAAAATGGCGCTGACCTATCTTCCACATGGCCGTCTCACAGCAATAGAACAGTTAAATATTAAATAAATACACAATAAGAGTTGAAGTACTTAGACTAAAATTGTACAGGGTAAGTAGAGCACAATGGGCCCTATTGATAGGGCAAGATTCTCTTTAGACGGACTTTAAAAGAGGAAATGGTGGAGGCATCTCGAACGTGAGGAGAAGACGTACACCTGTGTACCTACCGCTGCTGACTATATGGCATCAGTGTCTTGGTATCTTAGCGTCTCTGTGTAATTCCACGGTGTCTGGTTGCGTTGCAGAGAGGGCATGAGACAGCGTTGGAGACATACTGTGTCTACGTTAAGCAGAAGTGTCGGCAGCACAGCATGGAGAAATACAGGCTGGTGAGTTAACCTACAAGGATGACAGCATTGATCCTACCTGAGAAGTCACCCTAACCCTAACCTACAAGGATGACAGCATTGATCCTACCTGAGAAGTCACCCACGCAGGGGTAGAAATGAACTTTTGAACACAGGAGTCCAACGGACTCCTCAAAAAGAGGGAGTCCGAAGCAAAATGAGGGAGTTTGCAGTCTGAGGTTCAAAATTAAAGATATTAACAATAACGCATACGTGTGCTTATTTTTAAGATTCATGCGGTTGCACGTCTGCCAAATTTTCTTTGGACATTAGCTGAAAAAATAGTGTAATTCCGCCAAGGCCGTGCTCTGGAACGAACTAGTTAGTATAGCAGAATTTTCAGGGAGTCACACGGACTCCTGCATATGTCAAATTAGGGAGTCCGACAGTAAATCAGGGAGTATTTTACTCTGGACTCGCGTTAATTTTGCACCCTGCACACGTGTGTCACAAACCTACATAGTTTCTCCCTCCCTGATCGTACCGAAGTGATTTACCCATCTGACATTATATACAGATTATTATATATTATTATATTGCTATTATTATATATTATATTAGTGCATCACGTGATAAATCGTTGAAATTCCATTGGATAACGCAGCAGGCACTATGAAGCAATAGTGCCCGCCTGAGCGGACACTATTGCTTGCGTGTTGCATTGTTATTATATCGCATTGTGTTCACGTCACGAATCTCCTGCGTCTGGGCGCCACGCAAGTTTCGAACGGCGGTTGTGTTTGTGTCGAACGTGTTGTTACATCGAATGCACCGGCAAATTAGGGAGTATAAAGAAGGTATATAAGCATGAAAAGTAGATTGCATAGTCATGTGATGCACTAAAAACATTAATGCCTGTTGTTGGGGGCACTATGCTCTCATAGTGTTGCTTTGGGAAGCTTCCCTCAGCAACACT
>NW_014577121.1:0-1862 GCF_000485595.1 Priapulus caudatus | reverse complement strand
GCGTAGGGGCATCGTAGGGACATGCGGTTTGTTTTATATGAACAAGGTAAGACAGCTAATCAATGATACTGCAAAGGATCGTCAAAATAAAACGGGAAAGGTTTATTAATTCGACTAATACTGCAGCATGGTTTCAGCATTTTACCGTTGTACGCTCTCCTTCTTTATCTGCTCTTGATATTATATAATAGACTGTTATTATTCGACGGATACGACTTAACCATATTTACCTAATTTAGTGAGTATCACACTCTCTCAGCTGTCTTAGATTTCTGTGTTGGTGCATGCTGTGTGGGCCTTACTTTAGGCCAACAAATATGAAACTTCTTATTACAGCCCGAACTATTTTTGGAGTCGTTTTTTCACATCTAGCACAGTCCTAACCCGCATGCACCTAATTAACTGCGAAATGTATTGTAAAAACATCCCGAGTAGTGATGCCTCTGCTGCGTAGACGTCTGAGCAAGCGAGGGAGGCCCTCAGTTTTTGTTACTTGCTAGCATCGCATGCTGTGCCTGCATTTCGACATCACACGTCTGTCTGTGTTGCCAGGACGACAATGACCACCTGCCGCCCGTGCCCTACCTCTTCCAGAGCCCCAAGGGCATTGAGTTGGACCTGAGGCTCTTTAACAAAGGTGAGACTCACATACAGGGGGTGGCATAGCTGATGATTGAAGACAGCGGGGGCAGATGTGCATGGGGTTGAGGCCGTACGTATCAGCCAATAAAAGTAAAAGTGATGCGCCAGTATATGCAAATGTCAACGTGTTGAGCTTGACAGATACAAAATTGCCTGGCGAAAGTCTAGAGGTGGTGAGTGTGTTTAGACTGAATATGCCAGTCTACCGTGCTGAAAAGTGGCAGTGGTTGGCTCGTGGGCTAGAAATACCCCAGGTCAGTTCCTATCGGGAAAGTGAATGCTGGGAAAGTGTCTCCCCACCCCATCGGGAGAGAAAAGGATAGTTTTATATATGTGTTTAGAATAGGCACAACGAGATGTAATGCTCAATCCTCCATGTGCTTTTCCAATGTCCCGGATCCGACTGACTGGGAGCGTGGGTTGGGTGTGCGTATGAAAGCCAATCTGCAGTTCCCAGCAAGCTGCGGCTGTCGTCTGCCGCACCACGCTGCTCAGTGCTGCCCTCTGTTGTACAGATGTGATGACGGAGGCGTTACCGCTACTGTCTGCGATCCTGGAGCAGGAGTCGAAGGGCTGGTTCGTGCAATTTCGTGAGAAGTGCATCTCAGAGAGGAAGGGGCATGGCATCAGTGACGAGGAGATTGAAAAGGTAAGATCAGGGGTAGAAATTAACTTGTGAAGAAGGGAGTCCAACTGACTCCCTGCCCTCAAAAAGAGGGAGTCCGCAGCAAAATAAATGAGTCTGCAGTCTGAAGTTCAAAACTAAAGATATTAACAGTAACGCATGTGCTTATTTTGAAGATTCATGCGGTTGCACGTCTGCTAAATTTTCTTTGGACATTTGCTGAAAAAATACGGTAATTCCGCGAGGCCGTGCTCTGGAATGAACTAGTTAGTATAGCAGAATTTTCAGGGAGTCACACGGACTCCTGCATATGTCAAATCAGGGAGTCCGACAGTAAATCAGGGAGTGTTTGACTCCAGACTCGCGTTAATTTTGCACCTTGTGAGATGGTGATGCCATCTGAGGGTTTTCTCTCTTCGTAACCCATGCCTGCATGTGTGACCCTGCCCACTCCCGTGCATGCGCGGGGGAGTTAGAAATGCGTAGCTATGTTAATATGAATTACTTGGTTTGCCAGCGAAGATTTGGCTGTGGCCAAAAGCACCATGGCTGTGGTGGTGGACGTTGGTTCCTCCTGCTAACCACCTATTTGCAT
>NW_014577120.1:702005-703505 GCF_000485595.1 Priapulus caudatus | reverse complement strand
ACCCACCAGTATCTTACCCACCAGTATCTCACCCACCAGTATCTTACCCACCAGTATCTTACCCACCAGTATCTTACCCACCAGTATCTTACCCACCAGTATCTTACCCACCAGTATCTTACCCACCAGTATCTTACCCACCAGTATCTTACCCGGCTTGCCAGCCGATGAATGGCTGTTTATAGGACTGATACAGTCAAGTAAGGCGCGCTGCGGCCGTCATGCATACGATATCCAGGTACTTAAACATACTAACAGTTCGGTAAACGCATGCGTAATCAAGAAAGTCAGACTCCTCCGCCTGGTTATAATCGCACTGCGTCTATATTTTTCGCTCAGTCTACAAGTATAGCACAGCGCGCGATCGCCTAAAAACAGACGTTGCGTGAGTTGGTGTTGTAGTGTGCGACTGACGTCGGCTACGGTCGGCACGGGCGATGACAGCGCGCCACGTAACACGAGCCGATACGTCGGCATCCTTCTTCCGCCGACGATCGATAAGAGGCTTTTAACAGGTAGAGCGAAACACTGATAGCTGCGGCGCACGCAGATAGCTGCATGAATTCAAAAACTTGAACGTGTTACGTATCGCGTGGTACTGTGAAACGCGCCGTCCAATAAATCACTCACGTATACAGCATAATTACTCATTTAAAACCGATCGTACCTTAAATAAATCAAGAAATTAATAAACGTGGAGAAATTTAGTCGCATCTGTCAGCGTACATATTACAGATTACTTCAAAACAACCGTAAACAAACAGCAAACTTGCACCCGTGTTCTTGAGATTCGCGAAAATGCAATATGCGAACGCTGCCACAAAAAGCGTATCCGGACAATTACCCACCGGACAATTACCCCCCGGACAATTACCCCCCGGACAATTACCCACCAGGACAATTACCCACCCGGACGATTACCCACCAGGACAATTACCCACCNGTGTGTGTGTGTGTGTGTGTGTCGTACGGTCGTGTGTGTGTGTGTGTGTGTGTGTGTGTGTGTGTGTGTGTGTGTGTGTGTGTGTGTGTGTGTCCGTCGTGTGTGTGTGTGTGTGTGTGTGTGTGTGTGGCACACACACACACACACACACACACACACACACACACATAGGTGGGGTGGAGAAACAGAGAGAGAGAGAGAGAGAGAGAGACAGACTGATAGAGAATTCTTTCTTGCTGAGGAGCGCAGTGTGCGCGCGCGCGTGTGTGCGTGTATGCACGCGCTAGCGTGTCTTTCCCCGCTCACTCTCCTCTATCGTCTCACCCACACGGACGGAGGCAGAAGGTCATCGATATGCGAGCAGACGCGCCGCTGAGTTTTACCGTTGATTATATTACGCACTGCCCGGGAGATGCGCACCTGCTAATGCCGGCTTTTAGTATTCTAATATGTGTGCGCGTGCCGCAATGAAACTGGCAAGAGATAAATGCGTTTACGGCTAACGTCGCGCGTGGTGCGCATATATATATATATATATATATATATATATATATATA